>NW_005054337.1:2801514-2822183 GCF_000277835.1 Geospiza fortis | reverse complement strand
GGGTGTGGAGCTGGAAAGGAAAATGTTCTGGTTGGGAGGTTCCGCAGAAAAAGGTTCATGAAGGGGATAAAGCTGCTTAAAGCGACTCCCGGTGCGGGCAGATCGATTCCTGTGCACCAAACGTAATAAAGACAAAATAGAGAGAGAGCATTTAATTCCCCTTTCACTAAGAAGAGCTATTTGATATCGACCTGACACATGGCAAGGAGTAAAATGCCAGCTCTGAGCACGGACAGAACCCAGGGGCTTGGGGCACATGCCAGGGCCAGGTAACTCACACTACACACCACAGACAGAGTGATGGGAACAAACATTTTATCAGGGCCTGTTTCCTAAAAGAGGGAACATTTAGACCAGAGATAAGGAGGAAGATTTTTTTTACAATGAAGTTGGTAAGATACTGGCACAGCTTGGCCAGAGAAGCTGTGGCTGCCCCATCCCTGGAGGTGCTCAAGGTCAAGCTGGAGCAACCTGGTGTAGTGGAAGATATCTCTGCCCATGGCAGAGAGTCTGGACTAGATCATTTTGGAAGGTACCTTTAAACCCAAACTGTTCTATGATTCTAAGTTACAAAAACAATGTGGCTCAAGGATGATTTCACTCACACAGTAAAAGCAAAACTTTGATAGCACAGATTGATCTGTTAACAACATCCACTAAGAAGCTGCACAGCAGAGCTCCTCACATGCACAAAGTGACCCATTCACTGGCACAGCCATGCCCAAGGCCCCAGCCACCCCGCAGGGAAAGATCCATGTGTCCCTCACCTGCACAGCAGAAAGGAAGGTGTCATGCTGCAAAACCCACTGCAATACTAATTAAAACCTAAATAAGCTTCCACAATTGCTTTAAGCATCCCATCACTGAGCAAGAAACACCCTTTGTAACCATTTGGGGGCAGAGGTGCTTGCAACTGGAATTTGTGTGTGATATCACCGCGTGCTCCACCAAGGTGTTCCAGCTGATCACCCTGATACCCAAACACTGAACCTCAGCGTGCAGCCCTCCAAACTGCCTTCAAAATGAAGAACAGGATTTTTCACAGCATCACCAGGATCTGGTAATTTCCAACAGCCTCTCCTGACTGCGGATGCTCAGACTGTAAATAATCACTACACGTTTTTGCTGCCGCTGATATTTTCTCGCCCGAGGCAGCCGCTCGCTGTCCTGCCTCCGAGATAAGGCTGGGGAGCTTCACAGGCTTTGGGTGCTTTGAGCGGAATCTTCTCAACATCAAAGTCCCAGTAGGGTTTTTAGTGAGGCTTTAGAACCAAGTTAAGGATTTTTAATGTGCCATCCAGCACCCAGCATCAAAGGGACAGCGTCTGCAGGGGCCTGCTGTTAACAAAGTCACCGATAGCATGGAAATACAGCTGAACTAAACAGCTCCATCACCACTATTTTGAGCAACTTTTATATAGAGAGAAGCACTCTGGAGGTTTACTCAGAGCAGAGAGTCTGAATAAAAAAACCTGACTCCCTTATTGGCCATGTGAAATTAGTCAGATGGAAATGAGGAGCTGGGAATCTTTGAGCTTGCGCCGTGCAGCTCAGTATAAATATTCTCATTGAATTATGACACTTTGCAGGCCTCACACACAGAATCAAGGTCATTGGCAGCAGTCAGCAGGAGAGCTCTGCTCCTTCAGCTTTGCTATTTCAGGATGCAATTGGTTTTTCTCTTCCAGCAGAAGTTATGGTAAGCAGGGGCAGGCTGGGCTGTCAGAGGAGGGATGGCCATGGGCAGCAGGAGCGTTGCTGCACGTGAAATGTGCTGTGTGTGAAACTCTGGTAACATCAGCACCCTGCAAATCCTTCCCTCCTGTTGTCCATTTCTTCCCAGGAACCACGAGCATCCTGTCACTCACACAGAATTCCCCACATGCCTCTGACACAGGGCCCTCCTCAGCCACCGGTGAAGAGGAAACTTCTGGAAGCCACTGGTGAGGAAACCCCAGCACTGAGGGGTGATGGTGCTGCCTTGACAGAGTGTCAGTGACAGCAGCACTGCACCTCCAAACCAGTGAAGGGCACAGGTTTGGCTGCCAAACACAGCTCACACACAGGAATCCAGCCCTGCTCCTGCACTGTGAGCTGGAACACTCTCAGAAACACAGGCTGTTTTCCTGGGGGCTGAAGCAAATACACATTTTCCACCAGTTGCCTCTATTTTTTCGAGAATAGGTAAGACAAGCAAGGGCAAAGCAGCGCCCTGTGGCAGAGCAGGATCCAAGGCTCCCCTCTGCAGCATTCCACACAAACAAAGGTGAAACACCTGCTGCCTCACCCAGGTGAGTGGGCATTAGGGACATAACACAGCAAACCCCATGGCAGTGCCTGTTTGTCCCTCTGCAATACAGCGGCAATTTCAGAGCCACAAGATTCTCACTTGTTTTTGCCAAGCCCTGATGCAAGGAGATAAGACATCTTGAGACTTAATCTTTTTTTTTTTTTAAGTAACAGTCTACAGCATCTTTTCAAACCAGTAGGAACCATCCCTACAGATGTCATGGCCCCATTACTGAGCATGACCCCGATTGCCTTTGTGCAAAGGAGCAGCTCTGAATTCAGAGGCTTTGGGCAGCCTCTCCCCAGCCCTCCTGCTTGGCCAGCAGCAGATTTCTGCTGTGCACCACGGCTGGGTGGTTGCAGGGCTCCCAGCTGCCTCACAGCTGAGAAAATCAAACTAATATTATTAAGTTAACGCCAGCCCTGGGTGCCTCCACCAGCGATCAAAGCCACCTTCGGCTTCACCGACACGCAGTGACTTGTAAAAGGCTGAGCTGAAACAGTATTTCACGGCTTGAATTGCTTCAAATCCCCCAGGAACAAGTGTCAGGGCTTTCAATAGCTATAGTGCTAATAATAAAACAGGGACCTCTTCCAGTATCACAGCACAAACAGTAGTTATTTCTCTCTCAAAGCTTTGATTCCTAAAACCTTTCTTACATTCAGCTTGACATCAAAACACCCATCTCATTCACTCAGACTGTCACAGGAGAGTTGTGTGCTGCTATTAGAAATAGCCCTGAGGTGAATTAAGAACAGTCTGTAATGATGTTCCACTACAGCAACTTTATTTCTACCAAACCAAATAAATGAGCAATATTTTATCTGATGTGTCTTGGCTCAGCAGAGAACGGCAGCTGCTCCCCTTATGATTTATTGAATGTATGTTTTCTAAATAGCCAAAGCTGGTCTCTGAAGCCAGCCACCAAATCTCCCATTCCTAACAGCCCAGCAGAGATAGGAGAGGGACATTCAAGTTCTGCATTGTGGCAAGTTTGGATATTAACTCTGTTATTTGTAATTTTCCCCCTATAAACAAAATGCACAAACCAGAAGTTGTATTTAAAAAAAATCTATAAATATTGATGCAGCAGCTGGCAGCAGATACAGGGCACAGACAAAACTCTTCCTATCCAGCTGCAGAAACAACAGAGACCAGCACAGTCAGGGGAGATTTGGATGTTCTGGGTGCTGCCAGGAGATTGGGATGGGGGAAAGGAAAGGGTGGGGGGGTTATGGAAAGATGGAATGTCTTTGGGAATGGCACAGGCAGCACATCCCAGCACTGCAGACACCCCAGGGTACAGTGGGTCCCTGCAGCCATCACCCCAGAGCAGCACCACGGTGAGGTGAGCAGGAAGAGAAGCAAAATCAAACAATCACAGAGGCATCAGCCCTCCAGCAAACAGGACCGTGGCAGCCACAGCTGAAGTGGGATTTGA
Organism: Geospiza fortis; assembly: GCF_000277835.1. NCBI lineage: Eukaryota > Metazoa > Chordata > Aves > Passeriformes > Thraupidae > Geospiza > Geospiza fortis. The sequence goes on along the minus strand of NW_005054337.1, from coordinate 2,818,452 downwards.
GGCTTCTGGAAAACTGGCAGGAGGAAATGGATGTTCACATCAGCAATTAAAACGTGGGATATTCTGCCAGAGGGCATCTCCTAAGCCAAGTTGATGAGATGCAAAAGAGGTCTGGACATTCGCAGGGACACTAAGGACACAGGGAAGCATTGCAGGGGCAGCATTCAGAGGCTTTGGGGTGACACTTCATGGAGGTGACACTTCAGGGGGCTCTGCTCCCAGACTCCAACACCAGAACAGGGAGGGGAGGCAGGGGTGTTTTAACACGTGCTGCAAAGTGCTGGTGCCTCAGAAGGGCCTGAGAGCAAGAGCTGCCAGCGAGGAGTGACAGTCCCAAGGGACAGAGATGATCCATTCAGGGTGTTTTCATTCTTTTAATGCCAGAGCAAAGGGAAAGCTGATGAGGGCAGAGAAAAATCCTGACCAGGCAGCAGCAAGTGCCTGGTGTGGGCCCTGCTGGGATTCCCACCCTGAGAGAGGAAAAATGCCCCAGTATTTATAGCCTGAGGAACGCCAAGCACTTCATTCCACACAGTGGCTGAATGTTTGCTCCAGCAGCAGAACCAGGAGCAGCAGTCTCCAGGGATAAGGGAGGGAAGGGCCTCCAGACCGTTCTGGGAGGACACCAGTCCCAGGAGCTCCCATCTGTGGAATTGCTGATTAAACACACCCAGGCTGGGGGAAAGCTCCAGAGCACTGCTTTGTTGGTGTTAGTCAGCACATCAGCCCTGTCTGATGAAACAGGGAAGCCTTAAGGGAAAACAGCTTAAAACCTTCTCAAAAAGCTCACAAAGGCTTGTCCTGATGCCAGTTCAAGTCCCTGTCAGCAGATTCCCAAACCAAAGCAGCCTTTGATGCCAGCTGGGCACACATTCCCCACAATATTTCACTCAAAGGCTATAAAAACAACAACAAAATAATTTCTCTGATACTTTGCCCTTGACTAATGTGCACTTACTGAAATAAATAACCACCTGGTCTTGCCATTGAAGAGCAGCACAAACATTGCCACAAGCAGATTATTGACCAGAAATGCAGAAGCCAAGTTATAAACAGGTTCCTAATTCAATAAACAGAACTGTGAAGCATTTCCAAACAGACCATACAAACCTCACTCTACCTGCCTCCAACAAAGGAAGTCAAATATCTATTTATGAGATTCTAACTCCCTATTTTCTATGCCATTCAGCACAAAGAAGAAAAAAAAGAATCAAGATAAAGAGAGGGCATATTTTAGCTGTTCAGGATTTATTCATTCAATTTACATTTGAATCAATTATCCAGGCAAAGCTCGAACGCTGCCAACGTGATTCAGGTGGCTGAACACACATCATAAATAGTGCAGCATTCAAGTCATATAATCCATGCCTGCCATTCCTGGATGGCTCCATAAGCAGCAAGAATATCCCGACTCACAGCGTGCCATTATTGCCAAGTAGGAGCGTGCTTGGCTACAGCTTGGAACAGAGCCTCCGAAACCTCCCAGACAAAGCCCTGGCTAGCATCCAGCCCAGTGGATTAGGGACAAACCCCTGGAAGGCTGGGCCAAGCCCCCAGCTCGGGCAGGACTGAGCAGGGCAGGGCAGGGACCCACCTGGCTGGGCTTTTTGGACATTTGTCACTTGAGGAGCGCTGAGGTCACTGATGGCTCCTGGGCTGGGAGAGCCCCTGGATCCTGCTGTGCCCACAGAGCTGCCTCTTGCAGGTTGTGGCAACTCACACTCCACCTCAGGATTCCCTTTTTCTGGCTGTAGCTGTGGCACACAATGCATCTCTCTGAGAAAAACAGATGAGAAGACCCAGCTCATTTCACAAGCAGAGAGCGGAGCCGCTCCTCTGCTCAGCTTTTCTCCCACGGAACATTTCTGTGCTGCAATAGAGTTTAGCTTTGCACAAATGCAAGAAAGGAGACAAAGAATTATGAAGCCATGTATCCCATTAGCATCCAAATGCAGCTGTGGAGGCAAGGGGTTTTTCTGGAGATAAGGTGGTTTTGAAACAGTACTAGGAGGAGGAAAAATTTCCTTTATGAAACACATTTTTCACAGACCTGAAATCCACAGCGCATTATAAAACTGGATTTGTTGCTGTTGTTTTTATTTTACAGCATTAATCACTAAAGGCTTGCTTAGGTGGGCAGGAAAAATCCATTTCCCATTGTATTAACTTCACACAATTTAAGAAGCCTTTCAAGGCCCACATAATGCAAGTAAGCACGCCCAAGTCTGGCTGGTCCTGCCCTGGCTGGGCACACAGATGCTGGAAGCATGAGAGTGGACATGCCAGACACCCCAGAGGTGGAGAGCACTTAAATCCTGGAGATCCATCACCCATCACTTGATTTGAAGCCTGTAGGAAATGAGCTTTCCCAGAATACCATTTCCTCTGGGATAAATAATGAGGAGATTCTCCCTCCATCCCAGAGGATTACCTGTGCCAGGGAGGCAGCAAATGCCCTCAGATCCTGGGTGCTGGCATCTCTCCACCTTTGAGATTCTGAGAATTAACAGACACAAAGACTTCACTCATCTGGCCTCCCCAGTCTCATATCAAGGTTTCATGAGGACAAGTGCACAGGGTGAAGGGAAGAGCCAGAAAGATTCACTGAAGACATTTAACAAAACTCTTTAGTATTTGCTAAAGCAGATGTGCAGTTACAACACAGAACACTTACCCCAGTGACAACAGACTGCCTTTAGTCAATTCTTAGTGAAATTATCTTATTTCAATGTGGAGAAACAGATGGATTTGGTGCATCATCTGGAGATAAACAGACCTGGGTCAGGTGTAGGCAGAAACACACATCAGAGCTTTGGAATTTTACTGCTCACTCCCCCAGACAACTACATTTTCATACAATATACATAAACATTGTTTTGGCACATGAACAGCACATTCTAAGAGCCAAACTGATGGTTATGTATATGCAAGGTTCCTAATGCCCAGCTTGACTTTTAGGAATCAACAGAATACAATATGCAATTGCTCCAGCAAAGAACAGGCACTTGGACGGCTTCAAAAGGGCAATTTAAAAAAGAAAAACAACCAAAACCAACCAAAAAAAAAATAAAAAAGAAAAAAAAAAGAAGTCTTGGCTTGTATAATTTCAATTTTGTATAAGGAGCAGTCAGGGAAGAAAACAGCCCTGTGGACTTGCAATTGATTTCCAGAACAAAAGCTCCCAAGGGATCTTGAGGGAGGTTGATCTCAAAAACAAAAGATGACCTTCTAGGCCAGTCACAAGAACACATCGCTGCAATCCTCGCCTCTCATCCAGCGGGAAGGAGAGCTGTGCAGGAAGGCTTTGCACGTTATCACTACCACGTTAGCAGGAGCTGGTGTGGAAGCAGTTCTGGCGTTGTCACCGCTTTGTCCCCTGCCTGCCCCAGCCTCTGGGAGCGGCTCTCACTCAGCTCCTCGCAGAAAATGCCAGGAAAATGTTGGGAATCTTCAGCCTCAGACAGGCACTGAGCTCACACTCGCCTCCCCAGGCATTTCAGAGCAGTAATTACAGGTGGCTTGGGCACACACATGCTTCCCCCTTCCTGAAACGCAATTACAGCTGCGGAGAAACAGGAGGAGATTTATGGAGGGAGCACCAGAAGAATCAATATATCAGCCCAGGTGGAAGACCATGATTTTGAGCTGCTGCTGAACTACACTAAAGCACCTAAATTAACTTAATTACGTGTCAAAACATGTTTACTTGATATATAAGAGATATTTGTTTAAAAAAACCTCTCAGTTCAGTTTAAAAAAGCAGGCTCGGCTCTCAATCAACGTAGCTCCTCCAATCAACTTTTAAAGACTCCATGTACCATGAGACCCAGACATTTTATAGCTCATCTCAAAGTTATATTTAGATAACAGGCATTCAGCAATTTACAGACAAAATCAAATCAGAAATATCAGCCAACTGATTCAAGAGAAAATAAGGAGGCAGTCTAGGATGAAAGCTAACCTTTACATGCCCAAGCTTCAGTACTGCCACAATTAGTTGTTCACAGGTCTGGAGGCTGACAGCCATTTTGGAAGACTTTTTTTTATATATATATATATATGTGTGGGTGTGGGTGTGTGTATGTATATATATTTTATATATGTATGTGCATATATATATTTATATTTTAATCTATTTTAATATATGTATATTAATATATGCATATAAATATATTTATATGTGTTTATTTATATATATTTACTTATATATGTATATATTTTTTATTTTAATATATGTATATGAATGTACATATATATATCTCTATGTTTATATATATCTATGTATATATATAAAGAACTTCGTCCATTCCCTCCTTCCTCCTTTTCCATAAGTTTTTCACGTTAGGGCAGCATTTCAAAACACAGTAACTTGTCTAAACAATTAGGGAACCCTGCAGCATGGAAGGCTCTGTCCTGAGGCTGGTGACAGGTGTGAGTGCAGCTGGATCAGGCACATTGCAAATGGGGTGCCCACACCACTGCAGCCCATAACAAACACCCCAAGAGGCCAGGAAAGCACCAGGGCACCTCCCCACCAGCATCACCAGCGACACAAGGACACCTGAACAGAAGCATCCTTTACAATTTCTATGCTACAGCAGCTCCTGTGTCCAGTGGAGAAGCAGCTGGAAACATGAGAAAGTTATTGCATTTCAGGCTCAGAGATTTAAGCCAAGTCAGGGAGGAACCCAGGCCTAATTGTTTCCTTTCAGAGGCGGCAGGGTGCCACCCGTGCTGCCACACATGGTTTCAGAGGGGCTGTTATTCATTAGCAGTGCAGACAGAGTGGAGATCTCCTCCTGCTGCAGAGCTGGGGCACCGAAGGTGACATCCTGCTCAAACACAGGCTGCCCAGGAGGGCTCAGGCTGTGACACACCTACAGCTCCCATCAGGACCCTCCTGATGCAGCCTGGCTTGTGACAGTGCTCCTGCCCTCTTTCAGTGGAGGCTTTGTAAAAGGTGTCTCAGGAGCATCCATGGCTGCATCATGGAGCTGAGTGAGGAAAACCCCTCTTCTCCTCCTCTTGGCCCCAGGAGATGGCATCAGAAACGAGCTGTGCCTGGCTTTGGACCTTACACGGGATGTCGGTGCTGCCACACTTGCATCAACACTGCTGCAGAAAGTGAAACTGCTGTGGAACAAAACAAACCATTAGCAGACAAGAGCAATCAGAGAAATCATCAGGAGACGACTGGAACGCAATTCAGTGTTCTGAAGTGCAGCCTCAGATGGGCACTGCTCCTCTCCCCGAGCAGGGGGCACACAAAGCACGCCGGGCTCTGTTTCTGGGCCCTCATGGCCAGCCAAGGTCACAGCCAAAAAGTCTGGTCCAAATCCTTGCCCAGAGCCTGCTGCTGAGCCCAGGCTCTGGATCCAGCCTCACCAGCACTGCCAGTGGGTGTTCCTGAGGTGCCACAGCTGGATCCCAGCTTTCCTCTAGAATAACCACCCAACATCCATGTTTTCAGGGACTGAAACAGTTCACAGGGCTGCCCTGAGCTGCTATTTGAGGCACGCATTTAAGTCTCTATTTTTACTTAACACGCTCCAGTCTGTACAGGGAACACTCCCTTCTGAAGGGAGAAAGCCAGAGCTCCTTCCCTGAGACACCTAAACCAAAATCCAGCTCTGGCAGGAGCTGCTCACAGAGCAGCCACCCAAGGGACACTCAGGGTGTGTAAAACCCAACCCACCATGCTCCTCTGCAGCTGTTACATCATGTGCTGCGTGATTCTCAACTCCCCAAATCATGAAGGGAAGATCATGATGTACAAAACATTTATAATAATATAGTTACCATTATAGGGTGCTACAGACCTCACCCTGTTGCTTTATTCTTACCTCTGAGGATGAGAAAATGTGTTTAGTGCTGGGAAGATGAGTGATAAGATACAAACAGCCCCACAGTGCAATTAGGAACATAAAAAGATCAGAAAAGTGCCCTAAAATGTTAGGAAAAGTAGAATGCAAGGCCCATGAGCTAATGCACCTTCCCAGAGGCACCTCTTGGGCCCCCCTTCCTCCAGGCAAAGGCCAAGGTCACCTGCAAACGTCCCCAGCTGCACCACCAAGCCAAAGTCCTGTCCTCTCCCACTAGAATGAGCCAATAAACACGAATTAATAAAAAAACAAAGCACACTACACAGCATTGTTCCACCACTGGTGTTTACCTTTGTGCTCAACACAAGTAAAGCTCAGGCTTACAAAAAGCAACATGAATTTCTTGTTAAAGCAGTTACAGACATCCTTTTATTTATTTCCTTACAACCACAGAGACAACTCTGGCTCTCGAGGTGACCTCCTGGCCCCCAAAAGCTGCACCTCTGTGCCTGCCTGAGGGAGCTGCTCCCCTTTCCCCTGCTCTGCGCCTTTTTAAGCTGCAATCCGAGCCTTGCTGGTGCTGGCAGAAATGATGAAGTGGAAGCTGACACATGTTTAAGCTTTCCTAATTATCCCCCGTGGCCCACTAAGTATAATTACCAAATAATGCCTGGGAGCACAACTGCATCCTTGGCAATTAGGGGGATGGCACAGGAGGGCCACCAGCCCTCCCAGCAGCTCCGGCTGCGGGTCCCTGGCCAGCCACGTCCTCCCTGCATTGGCAGGACAGCACCCAACATTCCTCCTTCCTCTAACCAGAGCAGCTCCTTGGGATTTTAGGCCATGAAAATAACAAACTGCCAGCACTGCAAGGATCAAGTGCTCAGAGGGAGGATGATGAGCCTGTACAAATGGTTTATTTGCGCTTCACTCCAGCTGCTCCTCTGCACAAATTCATCTGGCCAGGTCTGGTCTGTCGCTATAGGACACGAAAGAACACAAACACACCACTGTTCTTAAGGTGAAGGAAAAAAGGGCAGTTTTATTTCTGACTACAATATTTATAGTTTTACAAAAGTGACAGCGGATTGGAGGGTGACAGTGCCACCTCTCCAATGACACTGGTCAAACTAACAGTCCATCAACTCTCTCTTCCTCTACAAAGGAATGCAAACCAATGAGTTATTTACAGAAAGTGTGTGAGAAGGCTCACTACAAGAATGTCAACATCAGAAGGCTTAGAAAATCTTAAAAAACCAGGGTGACACTGGTCCCCACTGCCCTGAGTTTCACCTGTGGGTCTCATCCCTCAGATCCTTTGGCTCCATCCTGCTCCAGAGCCAGTGCCATGAGATGGAGCTGTGGCAGACAACCACCCTCAACAGCCACAGAACCAAAATTAAGAAGGGCACAATGCCAGAGAGAACTGCAGAGGAGATTTCAGCCGTTGATAAAAATAACAAAGCTCCTGCATCCTTCTCTTACTCTCAGATCTCTGCTCTTTCCAGCAATCCTGTGCCTGGCCTCCACAGAATTCCTTCTCAGACAAGAGGCAGAGTCATGCCTGCACATCTCTGAGCAACCTGCTCAGCCAGTTCTCAATGAGTTCTGCTTTTAAATCATCTGTTTTGAGAAATGGCTCTGCTTTCACTGGGAGGATGGAACGCCCACGCCAGGCACCCGAAAACCCAGCCAGGAGTGGGTAAAGCTGCAGTCTGGGAATGGTCTGCTGTGCTGGGGGCTCCAGAAACCTGCCCCACCTGCACCCTGGGCTCAGCAGCCAGGTCAGGGTGTGTTCACCAACAGCTGCAGCGACTGTAAACACGAATATTGGCTGTAAGTACTCCTGGTTAAAAATTACAGCGTGAGCTGACAAGAATTGCAGCGTTTTCACACTGATTTTAATTGTATTTTGGCCAGTCTGAAGTTAATTTTTATTTGCTCCAAAATGTGTCTGCCTCTAAGTTGAGGCTGAACCCAGATTTGCTAGCTCATGAGCACAGATCTTGCAAGCTCTTAGGAGATCAAAAGCTAGAGGCCAAAATAACTAACTCTCTGGGGACAAGGCAACTAAAAGTAAGCAGATATAAATATTTATGTATTTCTTTTTTTTTTTTTAACCTACTGTGAGGTCTGTTAGGGACCCAGGCATCCTCCCACACTTTCAAATAAGAATATACAAAGTACAAACAAATCACAAGTTAATTATAAACCTGGTCACAGCAGCTAAAAAAACACTGCAGGGTAAATATCTGCTCAGGTGAGATAATTCTGCCACAGAACCAATGTCCTGCTCCACAAAAGGCCAGCTCCTATTAACAGGTGGGATTTCCATGGGGTTGGACCTGCCTCTCTTTCCAGGAGCTTCCACCCCCTGACATCACAACTGCTGCTGAAGTAATGAAAAGCCTGAGACTTTTTGTATACAAAATGTGTGATATGTTCTTCAAGTGACCCTCCAGGATCTCAGGAGCTCTGAAGGGATGAAATCCAACCACTGGCAATCTGCTGAACAGATAAAATAAAATTAATTCATTAAGATTTTCTCTAAGGACAAGCTCAATGATTTATGGGGATTCTTGACACTTTACCCTTTGCAACTTTAAGAAACAGCAACAAAGTGATCTGCAGGGAGAAAAAAAATTAAAAATAAAAATGAGGACTTTGAACACCTCAGCTGTGGACAGCAATATCAAATGATTTTAGTTCTCAGCAAATATTAGACCAAAAATATTAAATCTCCTCCTGATGGAGCAGGAGCACAGCCTTCCTCAGTGCTGATGATGAGGATGGTCATGCCAGGATTTTGCTCACATGTCTTTTGTAAAATCACCTGGAAGGGAGGACACAGTGACTCATGCACTGTCTGCTCTCCTTCCTCTGTGCCCAGCCGGTGGGCTGAAGCACAGGACCAGCACTTCCCACCTTTTGTACAGCTGCTACTTCACTCCTCAGAGTTTTCTGCCAGTTCTGCTCATTTTGTTTTTGTTACAACTTAAAATTTTAGCAGCAGCTCTCTGGGTCTTGAGAGAATCAGCTCTTATCTTGACTTTTTCACCTTCTGCTGGTGGGGTTGTCTGCAAATGTCAGAAACATCATCACATTCCTAAAGCTCCTCCACTTCAAATCACACCCCATGGACCATCACAGTCCTGCTTTTATGTGAAGTACATTCAACATGTTCAACCTTTTATGTGAAGTACATTCAACATGTTTGAAGTCTGACAGCACTTCTTGAGGGGCATTACTTCTTTTCAAGATTAAGCACAAGAGAATGTCATGCAAAGACAGATTCTGCAGCAACTTTACTGGGATATAAAATAACCAGAATTAGAAAGTTATACTGCTGTCCAAGACAAGGCAGAGAGAGAAGCAAGGACACCAGGAGGTGATGTTTCCCCACTTCTGGAAGGGTTTGTTGCCTTGGAGCAGCATGGAGAAGCAGTCATAGTGCTGGGACAGTGAGCCAGGTTTGGATTGAGCCTGTCCTGGCTCCAGCTCTTACCCAAAGCCCAGAACCCCACTGGGCAATTCCTTCTGGCCTGGGCAGTGCCCTCCTTTGGGCTTTCCATGGCAGGGGAAGCCAAGTCTGCAGCAGGAAAACAGGAAATGGGAGTCTGGCTGGGAGAGCCCACCCAGCACATGCTCACACAAAAACTTTCTGTTCCTTTTGAATGCTTCTCATGGATTCCTCTGGATTCTCAGTAACTGTCTGAGCACTGGAAAGAAGTTGTGTTTCATCATGAAAGCCTCTATTGTTTTTTCCTACTGTTTTTCAGCCTGCTGCATTTAATACCACCCATTGGCTCCAAGAGCACTGAGAGAAACAGAATCCACTACTAAAAGCACTCAGAAAAGTCAAATCCCTTGTTTAGGGGCATGTGTGGCAGGATGGCTGCAGCATTTCCATTGGAGTCAGCTTCTGGTGGCTCCACAGGGAACAGAACAGAGCCATCAGCTCAGCACAGGCTCCACATCCAAGCAAAATTCATCAAAATACCAAAAATACAAACTCCCTGCCTACTTCCTCCAAATCAACTGTTTGGGGAAATGCATGGCAAACAGCAGGATGCATTTGCAAACAACAGCCCCACTCAGGTGCTGGCAATGGCTCTGGAAGCTGGAAGAGATTCTGAACATGTACATCAGAGCATTGAGTCGTGATCCGAGCTTTAATCTAAATTTGTTCCATTGATGTGGCAGGAGATTTGTTCCACACCAGGTTGTTTTTGTTTCAATGTGCAAGTGAGTAGATTTAGCTCATGTTTCAGTCTTCTAGAAGTCAAAATATTTCTTAGAAACGTGGCCCATTCAATTCTGCTTGTTCTTTGCTGCTGGAACACTATTAACATGCATGCTGCTTTTATTTGGATGCCTTCCTATCACTCTTCAACTCATTTTTAGTGGGCACTTCTCCAAAATCATAATCCCCCATATGGGCAATTCACTTAAGAGCTGGGCTCCATGATCCTTGTGGGTCCCTGTGGTTCTGTAATACCTCTACAAATATTCTCCCAGAGAAGGCCAGAGACAGCCTGGACTGCAAAACAGTGATAAAGCATAATGCAGCAAAGTTCATCTCCTTGCGTTAATCAGCATGATGAAAAGCAAATTTAACATTTTTCAAATGCCTTCAGTGAAAGTGTAATTTGGTGAGCTGGACAATGTGTAACGGGAGTGTCTGAACCAAGCAAAGCTTCCAGCAGAGCTGGTGGTGTCCCAGCCCAGGGAGGAGGGGAGCAGGTGCCTGTCACCAGACCTGATCCCACCAGCAGATCAGCTCATGCTTCAGAGCTGGAAAACCTGCACCTTGCACAGCTCATCCAGGGTAACAAAGGATGCCTTGGCATCCCTGGCAGGTCGTGGCTGGGCTCAGGTGAGCCATCCCCAGGAGGAGGGACTGTCACAGACATATTTTATGAAAAATCTTTTCGTTAGGATCTTTTTCTTGAGAAGCTGGGAAGCTTCAGCTTCCCCGTGTTTTGCTGCTTTGGAATGTGATTTGGAGAATTGTTTACTCAGCATGGGAAATTGTTTTTACTTGACGACCAATGACAGCCACGTGTGTTGAGGCTGTGAGCAGTCACAAGATTTTATCATTCCTTTCCTTTCTAGCCTTCAGATGAAATCCTTTCTTCTATTCTTTTAGTATAGTTTTAATAGATAATTTTCTTTTATTATAATATATATAATAAAATAGTAAATCAGTCTTCTAAAACACGGAGTCAAGATTCTCATCTCTTCCCTCGTCCTGAGACCCCTGCAAACACCACCACATTTAGTGACCCTGAGTGAAGAACATTCCCACAAGGGAGCACACCCAGATCCCATCAGCTACACCAGCTCTTTATAAGGTACAGCTTCAGAACCATTCATTAGACAAATGTGCAAAAAGAGCAAACCCATCAGTGGCTCTCGCTGGAGACAGGCTGTGGTAGCCATCAGACAGGTGCAGGGCACAATGATAACTGGATTAGGAGAGCCCTAAGTGCAGCTGGTTGGGACTGGGAGCTCTGTAACAATGTTATAGGAGAGAGGAAACAATGCCCCAAGGCCATCTGCAGTGCCTGTGAGCAGGAAAAGACCCTCAAAGCCCACCACATAAAATCCTGGTCATGCAGAGTCTAAATCATCTCCTTGCAGGCACACTGAAAAGGATTTCTCCTCTCTCCCACCAGGAAGGTGTGGACCATGATGTTGCTCACTGTACTGGAACCTGCATCAACGACAGGACAGTGATCCAACATATTCCTGCCAGGAATTATTTGCAGACAAATGTGATCCATCAAGTACAGCCCAGGAAAAACCCTATTAATATGCAACAAACATCGTGAGGCCAAAAAGACAAGGAATCAGGAGGCAGAAAAACTAATTGTCTGAAGGCTGCTTAATTATTTTTAAGGTTACAAGAGAAGCTTGACAGAATATGGGCTCAATATAGCAGGCATTGCAGAAATTTCTATCAATCTTATCACAATTCTGCCCTCCTACTAGAGCAGCACAGCCATGAATGCTGACCAGCATCAACTGACTGATTAAGACACAAATCTCAATATTACTAATAAAACAGCAAGTGCCAGAAATAATAGGCACTGTGAGCATGTTCAGTTTCAGCTGCAGAACGGAGAAAAAAGAACTTTTATGGTGTCTTGCCAATAAATTCATCTCTGGGGAGCCATCAAAACAGAGGATGCCTTTCTGTAAAGCAATCACTGATGGCCTATGAGCAGAGAAAATCTCCAGCTCTGCATGACAATGACAGCAGGGCATGAGCCATGGAGCAAATCCTCAGCCAAGCCTGGGTGGGACAGGTCCCTGTGCCTGCCAGGCTGCATGGAGGAGAGGAATTCCAGGGAAAATAAAGAGGGCACAATAGGGAAAGTTATAGAAAATCAGAGAACATTAAAGAGGAAAGGTTAGTTTAAAAAAAAAGGCAAGGCAAAGAAAGGATCAGAGGAGAGGAATTTATAAAAATATCCAGACTTTGAACCCCTGCAGTGGTCACAGACAAATTCCTGACCTAAACACATTTAGATGGTGAAGCTCAGCCAATTAGATCCACATGCAGGTTAAATAAGATTTCAGAAGAGCAAAGGCCATTCCTGGCCTCCCTTCCATGCAAAGCCAATGCTACACACAAGTGCTGTGCAAATCCTCCACTCTGCTTCCAGAAGGAAAACCAGAGAATCCTGGCAGAGAGCTGGCACTCTTTTCTAAGGAATATGGGGGGAGAGGAAATCTCCTTTTGCAGCAGGAAGCAGTAGAATTTTGGGAGCTGTTAAAAACAGCAAGCAGAAGGAAAGACAAAGATGCATGATCCCATAATCCATACAGAAAAGGCAGCAGAGAAACAAGATTTGGAAAGGGTGGCTCAGGAGAAGGATGTGCTCTTCCTGCAAGCAGGAAAATCTGGGAAGCAGAAGTCAAATGCAGATGCTCTTCATACAATCCCTTGGACAGGAGAGCAGCCAGGCCTGGGCTCCGGCAAGTCAGTGATTTACAGCCTAAAATCAGAGAGTCCTAATAGAAAAATAACAGGCTGTCAGTGTAAGTGATGGTGCTTGCAGGGGCCTGCCAGCCTCTGGAGCAGCTGCTCACCAGGACCTGCCAAGGAATGCGAATGACCAGGAGAAAACAGGCTGTTCTGCCAGGAGGGATGGGGATTTCTCTGCTTTACAGGTCCTGGACAAGCCCCTGAGCAGGATGCTCAGACACTCAGCAGTGTTCTGCAGATCAGCACCTGGTACTCTAATGGATGAAACACTGCTCCTGCTAAAAACAAGAATATCAGTGAAAAATGAGGTGAATGCTGTAAGCACAGGTGGAGAAGGAAGCACGGGGACAACTGAATGAAAACCAAGATCAAATTTTGGCTTTGAAAAGGGGCCCGGGCAAGAAGCTCACACCTTAGCCATGTACCAAAATACCTGGAAATTGGTGCCTCCCTGTACTAGAGAAAACTGCTTTGCAAACAGAAAAGGCATTTCTAAAAGGAACCTCTTTTGACATTTCCTCCATTCCCTTGCCACGGAGCACAAAGGAGCAGCTCTGGCCCTGCAGAACCCTCCCAGGTTTGCTCAGTTCCTAAAAAACCCCAAAACGACCTGTGGTTTGAAAGGATCCAGGAGTACACATTAACAGCAGCAAAGGGGCCCAAAGAAACAATTTAAACAGCTAAATTCAAATATTTGTGAGCAGTCAAGAATTTGCAAGCCACTCATGGGCTGAAATTCCCCCATATGCAAAGCTTATGTGCAAATAACAAAACAAACCCAAAAAATTCCGCAGAGATGCCCCAGGTTAATCCCACCATATAATCCCATTTCCCAGCTCCTTCCCTGAAAGCCTTGCACAAACCCCAGGCTGGTCAGAGCACAAAGCAAAGCCCAACATTACCACCTGGTGGAAATCCTCTTCTGCTACAGCTATGAGCAGAAAAATCATTAAATTCATTCAGCAGAGTAAAAGAAGCTGGGTTTAGGCAGTGGCAGTGTTACACCAGTGTCGAGCTCAGTCCCACCAGGGGCTGTGGGTTTAAAAAACACAAGTTTGGCAGCACAGAACAATTACTTTTTCAGAGAGAAAGCCAACAAGCCCACATGCAAAGCAGCCTCCACGTGCCCATGTCATTTCCTATACAGACGCCAGAGAAGATGCACAAGGATTGTTTTAGTAAGGTAACACAAAATTTACAGGTAGATAAATCATGACAACCACAGAAGACTCAACATTACCCTATCCACCAGCATCAAATCCAGCCATTTAGGAGCCCAGGTGCCAGCAATGAGGATTTTGGACTCTTGGGAGCAGTGATTTAACATCAACATCTTCTGTCATTGCAAAGTTGTTTGGACAGGAGAACCCCCTGTTGCAGAGACCCCCAATCCCCAGGCACACATTGTTCAGCCTGTGCTGCTGAACAGCAGAGCACAGCCCAAAGAGGGAAAACAGAGAGCAAACAGCAAGGAAAACAGCACAAACAATACAGCTGTAGATACAAAAAAAAGTCAGATATCTCCCAGCTTTATGGCAGCCCAGATACAGAACCCTGTCTGGGTGCTTTAAAGCACCTTAAACAGCAGCCATGGGGCTGGATCCTTGCTGGATCTCATCAGGGGGAGAATGCAGAGCCAGAGAGGGAAAAAGTAAGCAATAGGAATGAGATGCAAATAAAGAGAGACACAATCAAGGAGTGTGAATTGGAGAAGAAAAAAAATGGGAAGAAAAAGAAAGGGGAAGTTCAAATGGTATGAGAATGTTGGACTAGGAAGGAGGATAATGTTAAAATCCCAGCAGCATGGCCTGATCCCATTGTGCAATGGGGGAATCCCAGATCTGAGGCACAGACCTGTCCTGTGAGAGTTTAATGGGAGCAAAGGAAGCACCATGGGTCTTATCAGTGGCTGAGCAGGAGACAAGGCAGAGCTGAGGAATGAACTTTATCTGGTGGGGCCAGTCCCAAGGAAGGCCTGAAAAGAGGAAGGATCCCACAGAGGGATGTTGTGGTTGGAGCCTCAGTGCCTGGAATGCCTTGTTGTCAGAGGAGGATGTGGCAGGGGAGGCCATTTGGTTTAGTCCACTGCTTCTGCTTCCTCAGGAGAGTCCAGTGGGACATGAACAGCACAGGGGGAGTCTGAGGGGAGGCAGAAAACAGGAGGGAGTGGAGGGGATTGGCCACTGAAGGTGGAGAAAGGAAAAGCAGAATAAAAAGCCAAAGGGGAATAGAGCAGCTGCAGTATTTCTGTGCATACAGAGGTTTGGGACTGACAGAAGCTGAAGGTGCCTCCCTGGCACTGAAGAAAGGCCATGAGAGCAGCAACATTTCCCCAGGATTCCCCTCTAGAGCCCAGAGAGCAAAGGCTGTGTGAGGATCCACGGGGCAGTGCCCAGTGTGGGTAGAGCCCAGAGCTACAGAAGGATCATGAGCAAGGCCCTGCTGTCCCTGCTCTCCTGGGGTGCAGCCACCATCTCCCAGGGACACAGAAGGTGCAGGAGCAGCAGCACAAAGTACAATTCCCATTTTGATACAGGAAGGTACAATGAGAGCTGTAGGAGTCCCACCGATGCACTGCTCTCCATATTTATAATATGCCAGTATCTTATGAGCAATAAAAATATCCAAGGACAATTTTATAGACCAGATTCAGAGCCCATTTGAGACACAGGCACAATAACAGTTTGCTACACTGTCTTACATGAGGCATTCAAAGTCCAGGGCTCTTGGAGAGAATCTGTGAGAGAATGTCTCCTGGCCAGAGATAAATGCATGGCTGTGGAAGCCTGGAAGAAAGCTACAAAAGGTTGATAAACATAATTTCTGCAGAAATACATATATATTATATATCTTAAATTGTTTCCACATATAATTTCACAGAAAATAGTTAAAAATTAAGTAAACTTATAACCTGCAAAGCACAGATGAGAAATGAGTGGTGACCTGAAACATTCCATGAATAAGAAATTTGCAGAGTTCCCAGGAGCTGCTAGAATTGCTTTACACCAAGGAATGCTCAGGAGACTCCCTGAGACCCTTTCCCAGAAGGGAGGCACAGACTCCCAAATCCTGGAGTAAAGGAGGCATTTACCCCCTTGGAGCAGCATCCCACCCTTAATCCAAGGCCATGGCACAGCTGTCCCACAGAGAGGGAGGAGATCCTGACACATTTGTTGTCACAGATATCAAAGAATTTGGTGCCAGGTCTGCAGAGGGAGATCCCATGACACAGGAGTAACACCACGGTGGTTTCACACACGTTTAACCTCAGGCACCCACAGCCATTTCCAGAGCATGCAGGGCATTGGATGTGCTGGTAACATCCCTAAATCACAAACCAGCTGACAAAGGCAACATTCCTTTGACTTCCAAGAAAATGATTCTGCACAGCCCCAGAACAGGCAGAAATTTTTGTAAATATCACAGAATCACTGTCTGCTTTGGGTTGGAAGGAACCTTAAACCTCAGCTGGTTTCCCCCTCCTGCCATGGCCAGGGACAACTTCCACTGTCCCAGGTTCCTCCAAACCCCGTCCAACCTGGCCCTGTGCACTTCTAGGGATGGGGCAGCCACAGCTTCTCTGGGCAATAGCTCCACCCAGCAAACTGACATTGCTCAGACCCACATTTTCTGATGTAGCCCTTGATTAAAGTCCCCAGGCTGCAGAGAAGCAATAGGTTGTTTTCAGAATTCAGGCAAAGGCTGCCACCATCTGCCTCTCCAGACTTCACTGTCACCTGAAGTGACAAACAGGTTTCCTCATGCCTCTGCTCCTGGATGAGCTCTGTCCCAAAAGAGCTGTAAGTCAAATGTTTTTCAGCCACAATAACCTTTAGAGACAAACTCAAAGTTCAATAAAAACTCCACAAACAATGTTAGCTTGAAGCTCACTGATGCCAAAAAGAAGAGAAACAGGAATAAAGGATCCAACTGCACCTATCCAAAATCCAACATTGTGACTTTGTGCTCAGCCTAGAATGCTTCAGTGAGCCAGCAGAAACCTGAGTGAGGATGAGATGATCCTGTTTAAATAGACCATCCTAGGAAATTACTGAAAAATTGTCTGTTCTCCATCTCAGTTCCTAAAAGGCAACAATACAAACAAAAAGCATTTCTCTCAGA
>NW_005054337.1:2797843-2801490 GCF_000277835.1 Geospiza fortis | reverse complement strand
CTCAAAGGGTTCCACTCTGGATGAAGAAGAGAGAAGCACAAGGCCAAGGAAAAAGCTGGGGGTGGGATGAAGTAGGAGAGGGGATACATCATCACATTTCACCTCACTGGAAACCTTTATAATCCCTAAAGAATCAGAAATGTTTGGCTTTTGAAGCACAGAATAAAGAATGGAAATGGAGGGGCCTCACAGCAGAGGGGGGATGCAATCCAGCACCTACTTATGGTGGAGTTGGAATCCTTCTGCTGAATGTCTGTCAAACTTTTCCACTTTCCTTAGAAATTCATGCTCTAGTCCTGCCCTGCCTTTAGTATTAGAAGGGAAGAAAAGTGTTCAATGTGGAATTAAATTTCATGAGTTCATTTCACCATGGACATAGACTGTTTTTGCAAGAGGCTCTTACCCCTTTAGTCTCCTCCTCCAGCCCCGGTGCAGTCTCTCTCCAGGCTGGATTAACCTCAGTTCTTTCAATCTTCCTGAATAGACCATTTTACCTCTAAATCCAGACCCCATGAAGGAGAATAGCTGTCATAACTTATATCCTGATTTGCCTTTGTAACAGGCACAATCTTCTACATTCATGGTCTCATATACAATAGCCTAACCAGACTGGTTAAACCCAAAAGAGAATCCATTTGAAGGAGTCATTTATCACCAAATCCATTACTTTACAAGAGACATTCTTAAATGAGGAACTGGTTTATTAAGTCAATTCCATCAGGGAGGATGCTCATGTTTTCTATTTGATGGAGAAATGAATGCTTAAGGAGCAGACACATTTCCTGGCAGCACAAGAAAATCAGTTCAAGTGGAAGACAAATCCCAGCAGCTCTGGAGGTGGGGCTGGGTCTCAGAAATACCCTAGAGTCAGAATGGGATCCCTGCTTCTGAATTTGGGTTGCACATAGTCCAGACCCTTCCTGCAGGACAGACAGTGACATCATGTGCACAGCACCAAAGGGAGCAGAATTAATTACTGAGGTTCTCTTTTGCTGACAGGAGGAACTACAGAACATGGCCATGAAAATAAACACTGCCTACCACTGGTAACAAATGGGGGCTCCTTTTCTTACTTTTTTCTTTTTCTTCTTTTTTTTTCCTTTTTTAATACATCAGGAAATTACTTTTGCGACTGCTGCTCCTTCAGCTTCATCTTTCATTCCAGAGGACAGTGTCATTAGCCAGGCTGTGAAGCATCACAGTCAATGTCAGCCTTCGGAAAGTGTCATCGATGTCTCTATTGTTAATATTATCTATAATTTCTTTCACTGCCTGCAGAACCCATTCAAACCTGTGAAAACAAGCATTGTAAATTCACACCTAGACTTAACCAGGTAATTCATAACTGAGAAAAACAGATCATAGACGTGGCTGGCTGTAACAGATGAATCAAAAGTGAACCCCAAAAGAGCCCTGCGGCACACTCCCAGAGTTTCCAAACCATTTATTAGAAGCCTGAATGGTGCAGTTCATGGCCATTACACACCTAGACAGGTATGACAAACAGTTATTTTTAAACTGGCTATTTGGACGTGCTGCTTTCCAGTTTGCACACACATCTGCAGTGATTTTGCACATGGAACAAACCACTGTGTAACAATGAAGTATTAAACTTGCATTGTGATTACTGCTCACTAATAAAAACTTTCCTAAATTGGTCAAAAGGGAATCAGCTGTTACCTTGCCTTACTACTGGAAACCTCGAGCCTTAATGCTATTGCCTTTAAATATTGACTGTTTGAAGGAGGAAGCAAAGGAACATTTTTCATAAGAAGCATAAATTATATCATAAATTAGGAGAAGAGGAAATTCATTTCCTCAAGTATTTCCAGAGATGTTTCCCAGCCAGTTTGTTGTTTACTCTAAGTGATCAGAAATAGTATTTTCCTCTTGTTGAGCATGAGAGGTATCTGTGAAAGGCAGTCATTGACCCCT
Source organism: Geospiza fortis (assembly GCF_000277835.1). Lineage (NCBI taxonomy): Eukaryota > Metazoa > Chordata > Aves > Passeriformes > Thraupidae > Geospiza > Geospiza fortis. The sequence continues at coordinate 2,799,555 of NW_005054337.1, read as the reverse complement.
GTCTGACAGTTTCCTTGACTGAAAACCAGTCTGATTCCTGAATGGATTACGTGGAGTTTGACAGCACAGGGAATCTCACCACTATATCCTGCAGAAAGGGAGGAACAGGGGCAGTACAGTAAATGTGCTGAAAATGGCTTCTAATTGTGCCAGGGGAGGCTTAGGTTGGATATTAGGAGAAATTTCTTCCCTGACAGGGTTGCCAGGTACTGACACAGGTGGCCCAGAGCAGTGGTGGAATCCCCATCCTTGGAGGAACTTAAAAGCTGTGTGGATGTAGCACTTGGGGACATGGTGGCCTTGGCAGTGCCAGGGGACAATGGGACTCAATAATCCTGGAGGGCTTTTTCAACCCAAACAATTCAGTGATTTTTCCAAGGTCATTCTTTCTGACCCTCCCTCTGAGGAAAGGCCTCTGCTTGCAAAGCTTTACCACCCCAGGTAACCCTGCACAGCTCCTGCCAGCCTGAGGATGCTTTACACAGATCAGCCTTACCTGAAACAGAGGGAAACCAGTTCCCACCAGCTCTTTGTGTCCCACGGTGCAGCAGTGTCAGAGGGAGATGGTTTCACTTGCTGTGGTGCCACTCACCCTGGCAGCAGCACATTCCATCTGTTCCCACCTCCCTGTGCATCCACAACTCGCAGGGGGAGGCTCCAGGGTGGCTGCCCCACCTCTGCTGAGGGGCTCCCCCCACTCCTGACAGCCACTGCCACAAACCTCTGCTGCCATTTCCTCCCCACTCTCCCAGAACGCCCTTCCTGGAGAGAAAAGCCAAGATTAAACACAGGTTTATATTCAGGTCTTGGAAACAGACCCACCTCCACCATCCCTCATTTTAATCTCATCTGCTCATCACTCCATAAATATCAACCTGCAGAGCTTTGGACATGTTAAGATTTATATCCATGCTGTCCCCTGAGACTTAATGCCTCCTGAATGTCCATTCATCCTTATGCATACCCTGGGGACAAAATCAGAGTCAGAGAAGATTGACAGGCAACCATTTCATGAAATATTTTCAAGAGGAAAATGTCTGCAAAACATCTGTTGGACTTGAAAACAAAAATTGCACCAGTTCCTCTGTCCTACAGCTCTGACAGGTCAGACAAAAGAATTTTTTCTCTATAAATCATATATATTTATATATAAATAATAGAAATGTATATAACATAGCTACATATAATATTTAATATTATTGTATGTTTTCTTACTGTTTCAATATTTATATATTGTTTAAATAAATATTTATACCTAAAATAATATATATCAAAGTTAAAGATATATTATTTAAAGGCCACAGTTCACAAAGCCAGCCAGCTGTGTTGAAAAAGAGAAGAATCATTTTTACAGAGAGTGGCCTTTGCCTCCTCAAAGCTGGGGTTGCCTTCTGAAAATTTCCTTTTTGTCCTTAGAAGTTTTGGTTTACTTTAACTTTGTTCCTTCTCTATTACAAGGAAAAGATTAAATGGAAGATAAAGATTGTCTTATTGACAGTTTACATCTGCACAGCCTCAAAAAGACCATTTTCTTCCAGAGAGCCTGATTCATCAGCTTAAGAGGTGTTACTCAAAAGAGAAACCCCATTTGTTTTACCTTTCTCTGGCTCGGCTTTGCCCAAATCAAACCCAGCTCCCTTCCTGCAGCACAGCAGGACCACTCTGTCCTGCCCAGTGCTCGTGCACCCATCCCTCCTCTCCAGCCCCCCAAC
>NW_005054337.1:2787715-2797833 GCF_000277835.1 Geospiza fortis | reverse complement strand
TCCCTAGGGTTTTTTTCCCACACCGGACATTTTTGCATTGTCCCTGTACCACTCCATGGCACCATTTTGTTCTCACACATTTATCCTCTTCTGCAACCTTCTCGAATTTCTCCTCCCATGCACACCCAGCACGTTCTCTGGTCACACTTTTACCATCCCTCCTTCCACTCACTGCAGGCCCATGAACTCCCCAAATGGAATTTCTGTGAAGAACCAAGAGGCCAGACACCTCTGACCCCAAGAGATCTCACTCATGAGGCTGCTCAGGTCTCACCCTGCAGATGATGCTCTGGGTTTGCTGCCTGCATTCAGAGCATCACCAGAGCTGCCCTCCCTACACACCCCCTGCCATCCCACTGCCATCAACCAGAAGTGATTATGAATTGCCAATGGCTCCATCTCACCTCACTTTCTCCACATTAGAAGATCAGTAATTCCTCAGCTGTCCTAACACAAACTCCCTCTCCTCTGCCAGTAACCTGCAATAACAGCCCACATTATTATCCCTTTTTCCTGGTACTGGCACAGGATTAGAGGCACAGGGTATGCACCATCAGACTGGCCTGAGATCTATGGTACAGCCCTTTGAGTTTACACTCCATCTTGCAAAAAATATTTTCCCTTGTGAGCAGCAGATTCCAGCCTTATCCTTGACAAGATGCCCTCAACTCCCACCCCTGAGCCTGCTCCTGTGAAAGGACACTCTACCACACAGCCTACGAGGTGACTGAGTGCTCAAGCAGCCACATTAAACTGCAATGTGATATGACAACAAGAAAGTTTCTGGCCTTTATTTGAAGGCTTTTTACCAGTTACAGTAAGAATTGTCATTGCAAACCAGGAATTTTTTAAAAAATGAATAATAAAAGTTAAAAAAAAAACATCCACGAGTCCACCTGCAAGTAAGACATGTTGGTACAGAAAGGAGATATGAGCTTTTGCTTCTTCCATTCTGTTTGTTTCTCAAAGAACTGATAGAACTAAGATACTAGGAAAGGTTGGATGCTATCAGAATCATTCCAGCAGGTGAGCATTTAACAGCATATACTGTACCAGGGTAACAGAGTAGCTATGTTAAGTCTATGGGTTTGAGTTGAGCCTATTGTAATTCGCTTCCCAAAAAGGATATTAAAAACCAGATTATGCCAAGATGTTACAATGGAGCCATAAATTGGCTACATGAGTTTGTTCCCATTCTATCTACAGCTCATCTTGGTAGCAAAGGAGTGATGTAAGCACCTGGAAATCTGAGCAGTGGGTGGCTGACCAGACTGCCACTGCAATTCAGCTTTATAATGCACATCCATGGGCCTCCCAAGGCACACCAGCAGCAATTCTGACTCAGCCTTCTCTTAGCAGGAAAGGCCATTTACCTGCTTTGACCAAAACCAACCCATCTGATGACCTGTTGCTTCCCCGTTCCACACATGCAAGTCTTGGAAGGAGACTTGAAGCAACCAGGTCCCAGTGCACAACTTCTGACCTCCCAAAATTCATCTTCACCTTCAGCCACATCCTGCTGCCACCTTTTGCTTTGAGTTGCTGGAATAATGGAATATTTAGAGTCGAAAAAAAATATGCTTCCGACTTCAAAGCAAGGAAGTAATGGGAAAGAAGATTTTATGTGCATCAAACCCTGGGTCTATGTCCAGCCCCAGCTGTGCCACACCAGCAGGCAGTGCCAGCAGTGCCTGTTCTCCTCAGTAAGGCACCCACAGAGCCCTCAGGGGCAGGGAAGGTGCTCTCCAGCCCAGGAGCAGCCCTGCAGGGATCACTTCCCATTCCATGAGCACTTCTCTGCAGATGCTGGTCTGTGCACACAGCTGTGACAGGAACATTTAAGCTCATCTAAGAAACACAATCCAAGTCAAACAAATCAACTCAGTTTACAGTCAGTCTGCTCACAGAGCCTGGTGACAGAAACAATTAACATCTTGTTTGTCTGTAACTCATAACCAGTGTTTTAGCAGTTTCAAAACACGTTAAACACACAAAGTCATGTGACAGCATTCCTGTAACACATCCCTATTCCCACACCAAGAGGAGGAGGAGGAGGAAGTCAACACCACACTCACATCCCATTGACTTGTGGGAGGGAAAACACAGAAAGGAGAAAAAAAAAACCCAAAAAATAAAACAACCATTTGTGCCAGCACAGTCCAAACAAAGTTCCAATACTGCTGCTACTGAGGTTAGCAATGCCTGGAACTGGGGAATGGATGCTGAAATTCCAGGTCCTGCAAGCTTCATCATGAAACTATCACAGGCTTCAGCTCTGCCTAATCGTATCTGAAAGCATGAGAGACTCCAGCAGACATGACACTCTTGAAATACAGAACTTTATTTAGAAACTGCTTAAAATAGAAAAACCCTGTCAAGAAAAATCCAAGTCAAATATGGTTTCTCAATAAAATGGAGTTTTAGGGCAACAGAAGTCTAAAAGGCCACAAGAGAAATAGCACCACTGCAATTTTAAACAATGGCTAGATACTTGCATTTTTGGCATTCACTGAATTTGGGTTTTTCTCTGAACTTCACAAAGATTCATGCACTACACAATTACCATAAAATGCTCTCCTACACACATTTTAGGACAAGCTACCACCAGAAACAAATGAATACAAGCACAACAGGACTGATCAATCTCAGTAGTGAAAGGGGGTCAGAAGTCTTGCAGGATCTTGCCAAACACAACAGTAATGAGGGGCATGATAGAAAAAAAGGACAGTTAAGGAAAGTATTTTAAATATTAATATTTAAGTTAGTCTCAGTACTGTATTTTCTGCAATAACATTAGCTCTGTTAGCCAGCATCTTTTAGTTTTTACCCCAGAAGACTACTGAACTGGCAAGTGTTATTACTCATATGTCCTGGTTCAAAGGGGGGAAAAAAAAAGAAAGCAGACAGAAAAATATCATCCTCATGTGCTCAATTCACTTTCATTCAAAGCCAGCTGCACAGTGCAAGTCCTGTTACAACTATTGGGCGTGTTCAGCATTCCTTGGGATGGGAAAGGGAAAAGTGAGAGAACAGAAGGGATTCCAACAGAAATGAAAATAAAGAGAACAAATAAAAACAACAGCCAGGAAGAAAAATCACTTCTGAAGGACATTTTAGGCAGTAAGACTGTATGCCCTTTGCTTTGTTTTGCTTTTCTTACAGAAAACACAGTACGTTTTGGCAAAGCCACAATGCCACAGAAAAAGGCTTCAGCACTCTTCAAGGTAATTTATGTGTCTCAGCTGTTCATACTCCCTCTAATCTTGTGACAGGCAACGTTAAGGCCCATTTCATCGAGAACTAATCACTTAGTAAGCAGCTTTACATAGGAATGGAGTTTTGTTTTAATAGCCCCTTTTGAGCACTTGCTGACACAGTGAGACTGCCACGCAAGGCCTCTCGGACAGCAGTGAATGGAGTTAAACAAACGTCTACCCCAATATGAAGCACATAAAATCTCCCATCACATTACTTCAATTTGGCATATGGAAGCATATTTTAAATACTCTTAAGGCATTTATTATAATTTCTGTTCTGCAATTTCACATTAACTCAATCTTTCTGTGAGTCAGTCTTTAATTTCTCTACTGCACACCGCCTTAGATACAAAAAGAGTCTTCCCACAAACCAGTGTTTTACCAGCAAACCATTCTGCAACATGTTCCAAATATTCAGCCTCTTGCTCCCTAAATATACCACCTCGATGTGAATACTGCTCTGCTACAGCGTGAGAAAGAGCTCCTAACTCAAACCCACTGTAAAAGTGAAACTTCTGCAAAGTGCACTTTAAGAAGAGGTACTTTTTTTTTGCTTATGAAAAGAAACCAGTGAGTCCTCTAAGAATAAAGTGGAGTATTTTACAGTTAAGCACATGATCTGGGGCAAAGAATTCTGATGTTGCTGCTCTGCTGGTACAGTATGTGGTCTGTTAATACTCTTCTTGTTCCTCCTGCGGTGCTCCTTCGTCAGGTATCACAAAGCCTTCCTGAAGGGGAAGAAAACAAGTGTTTTAATGAAAATCTGATGTCAAACCAGTTCCTGGCTATTCTCTAGGTACTTATTTTTTCCTCTTACTTCAGGTAAGACAACCTTAAGTCACTGTTTACAGTGTCAAGATGTATTGCCAGAAGTATTTTCCTCATCTTTGATCTATTTGTTACATACTACTCATGAAAGGTCTACCTTGTTTGCTGTCTGACTATAATTAAATTATCTGATGCTTTATTACAGGAAAAAGCTAGGCCATAAACCTCAGAGGGAAAAAAAAAGGTAGAACTGGAGGGAGGCAGGGAAAGCAAACCAGCTTCCAATTACAAGGGCAGGAAGAACTGTGCAACCCAGTCTATGAGAGATTACTTACATCTGTGGCATAAAGAATTTCCACAATCCTCTGCAACACTGGATCATTCTCCCCTTCATTCTCCTGGCAGATCAATTCAATGTTCCTCAATTTGCCAAAGTAGAAGTCTCTCTCCTTCTCCAGATCTTCAACAGTAAGTTTCAATGCATTGATCTGCCAAAGGGCATCAATAATAATTATATCCACCAGAGACAGAATTCAGTAGGATCTGTGCAAAAGGGTGTCCCAAAAGTTCTCAGAAGGGTGTTGATATGCAAAGCACTTCAGCAGTAACCAAGATTTGGGGGAGGGGGGACTGTGAGAGGAGGAAAAGGGCCATTTCTCAAATTTTAGTATCACAGCCACAACAAACATCCAGCCCATAACACACAAATCCACTAGGGAAGACTAAAGGCTGATTCCATGAAATAGGTAAAGCACTGACTGCCTGCAGCTCTCTGTGCTAACACATTCTTTCACGACAACTCTCCAGCTGACAGCAGGTTCAGTTGTGTTGCACTCACTCTGGATTTCAGTGAGGGAGCAGCTGCTCATAGCTCCGTTGGAATGCTGGGAGAGCTGCAACACAGCTGTGGGAATACTTACAGACCCTGCTATGTGTGACACAGTCCACACTGGGGTGAAATGTCTGGCCACTCGTGTGCTACAGGAGAGGTTTTGCTTCCATCAGGAGAGCAAGACCATTATAACAAAGGGCTCCAATTAAGTGATTTTAAATGAGCTGATTCACACCATTTTCTTCCATCTGCCTGAGCCAGACATTCCATGGTATTGGAAAAACAAACCTGCACATAACTCTATTAAGCAGAGGTCAGTCACAGGGCTGTCCTTACACACCTGCTCGATCAATCCTGCCGATTCTTCATCTCCTCCACCCTTTTTGCCCATCCCAGGCCCAGCTCTGGGACCTGCTGGGGTCCTCTGTGCAACAATGGGCCTCTGCGGGGCTGCAAGATCAATTCACCAATTAATTCCAATTCTCCCTCCCATAAAGGTACTATCCCCCTTCCAAACACACTTAGGTATGAAGGGGATTGAAGATATGTTCCTTTCTTAACTCCATGTAACATGTCCTTTCATTTTGGCTTTATAAGCAATACACTTGGCACCAACCCTTGCCATTCTCTCTTTTATAGAAGACTGTTCTTTCTGTAGCCTCCAGACACCTGGGTACTACAGCAGCCTCAGTCTTTTAGCCTGGCATCTCTGAAACAAGATGCAAAATACTCAAATCCCATACACTTATTTTAAATCACAAGCCAGTCTTCATTTCCCGAGAGTTTTTCATGATCGAGATCATCTTTTAACTATTTTCTCTACCTGCACTGCCAGTACCGAGAGATTTCCTGGTTTTGTTCACAACTGGAGTAACAAGGTTTGGTGCTATTGTGTCTTGGCCTTGTCGAGCAGCAACAGGATCATACTCCTTCCCGTCATAGTTTGCATCAAAAAATTTCTTGAACCACTGAACAAATTCAAAGTTGTCCTGAAATTTGCCTTTCACTAGTTTGTCCACAGGAATTATCTGAAGAGGGGAAAAAAGAAAAAAAAATAGACTCATAAAGGGTAAAGAACCTCTCTGTGTTTTTATATAAAGTTTAACAGTTAATGCACTCACAAAGATATGCAAATTTAATTCTTGTCCAGTCCCCCTTGACCACAACTATACCAAATAACAGAATTTTTGTAATTATTGGAATGAAAAACCAATCATGCTTTGCCTTTGAGGGTCCAAACAATTTTGAATTATTCAGCAGCAAAGTTTCTGCTAGACCAAGTTTACAGACAAAACCTTCCTGTCCACATGACGCTGGCTCTGATGAATCTGAACTGACCAACTCCAGAACTGCTACAAGAGCTAAACATCTCTGTCACAGCAGACTCCAGCTTCTCTGGGATGAGGTGTATAACTAAAGGCTATTAAAAAAATGCAGAAAATAGTGAAATGTTGTTTGTAGAGAATTTTATTTTTCATAAGGCATTTGGAAGCCAGGCTGGTTGTCCACATGGGTTGTGTGGACAGACTGCACAAGACACTGCCCCCAAGCAGAGACTGACTCTGTGTTGGAGCTGCCAGCCATGGAATGAGACATCTTCTTAAAGAAGGAAAAAGCTTCAACCCTGGATGTTCTGCATCCTACCAAACACTGTCTGTAACTATTACCTGAATAAATCCCCCCCTCCATCAGCAGAACTGTCATTCCATCTGAACAAGCTTTTTCACAATTTCATTTTCACTACTAAAAACCATGGATTTTAATATCTAGAGGCATTTAAAAGCCATGTAGATGTGGCACTTGGGGACATGGTTTAGTGGTGGCCCTAGCAATGCTGGGGGGACAGTTGGGTTTTATAGTCTCAGACAGATTTTCCAACCTTAACAATTATGTAATTCTATACACTTGTAAAGAGGAATTTGGAATCCTTAGGACTATCACAGCAGTAGGTTATGGGAACATTCCTCCTACAAAGATGGCCCAAAGAGGAAGCTCAGGCAAACCTTATCTCATAGAAATTCCAGTATTATTTTGTGGCACAGAAGTTTCCCAGAATTAAAAGGGTAACATTAATCTCATCATTAAGAACTGGAAACCCAACCTTGGCTGGAGCAAAGCAAAATGTGTCCTAACTGATGTGAGGCCCCCCAGGGCAGGCCAAAACGAAAAGTTTTGAGATTTACAAATCAAAATCAAACTCTGTTCCCAGATTTATTCAGTTTTAAATCTGAAAGTTCATCCCATCTACATTAACATTGAAAGCAGAGGGTCAGTTATAGCCCAGCTTACTTTGTCAACACCCATTCGTTTAAAACCTGCTTGTAGAACCTTGAAGTTTTGAATGTACTCATGTTCCAATTTTGCTTGAAATTTCACTTTCTTGAGTGCTACAGAACCTGGGAAGAGCATGTCCATGAACTGACAGTATGCAGCACCTGCCAAAAGGAAAAGAACACAAATCCTGGGATGAATTAAGTCAGCTCAGCTCACTAACCTTTGTGAGTTTCTTTCCAGTCAGGTCAGCAAACTGACCTGACTCACTCCTCAGCCACACAAGCCCTTTAAAGGCAACAAAGGCAAGAAAACAGGAACCTTCAGTCTCCTTTTTGGTGCAGCATGGTCATAAATAAGCTTAAAGGAGCTGGAGAACCAAACTTTTGGGTTCATGACTTGAACTCTTATGAATAAGAACAAATCTGCCTCCAGAATTCCAAGGGGAAAAAATATCTAATGAATAACTTGACTTTCCTTTATTCATGGATATCAGTGTAGTACAGATCTGAGATGTTACATGTGTCTAACAGGCATGTAATCTTCTCTTAACAATACTAACAGAACTAAATCAGAAAAAGCATTATTCTAAAAATTGTACTTAACCATTATTGAAATTGTAATACATTGACCTCCTACAAACAGAACCTATACACAATTCAAGGTGCTCTCCAAGATAAGAGGCTAATGAAGCTGAATTATATTTAAAGCAGGCCTTAATTAAAGGACCAAAATAAGATAAGTGTTTCTTCCTATTAATTTAAATCCTTCATGTCCTCCAATTCAGCACTAGCTGAAGTAAGAGGAAAAGAGAGATTCAGTCCAGCCACAGAATGGACAACCACCTCCATATTTGTAGAATATACACAGTAAAAAAAAAAAAGTGGTTTTAAAGTGGATCCTCACTCTGTAGTGATGATGCACAACCATTAAAAGCACAAGCACAACATTTCAGAGCATTATTCCCACACCAACACGAATGAATCAAGAAGTAAAGGAAACCCTAACCTAAGCCATCCAACAGCTACACAACAAGCTGTTGGGAGCTATCTGAAGGCCAAGAAGGAATACAGAAGAGCATTGACCTCAACTACTCTGTTCATCTCAACCACATCCTACAACTGTTCACTCTCTTATCAAGATAATTTGCAGGCACTCCCATTTTCACCTGCTCCCAGAAGACTGATGCCATCCACTGGTGCAAATTAAAATAAAAACAACAAACCAGCTCTTGCTGTTTGCTCTCCATTGTGTCTCAGTTCACTTGCTGCAGAGTTCCAATCCCAACTCAAACACAGAGGACTTGCCAGAAACCAGGGGTTTGCTCACTATTGGCAGTCGGAGCGATAAGCGTGATGAAAACAGAGGGATCACAGCAGTCAAAGGGCAGCTCTTGTGCATTTATGCAACCTCAAACTGCTGCTGTCACTGCTGCCCTTGCCAAAGACAGCAAAACAAGCTTGGGAACTCCAGCTTCCACAGGACTATGACAGCAAAAGCCACTTCATCCCTGCCAAGGCATGAAGCATTATTGCAGATGCAGAAAAGGGACGTTACTCAGGACATACCACGTCAACAGCTCTCAGTCTTTTCCCAAAAACAGGTGAGCTGGAATTCTGCAGAGCCAGTACTAATTATCCTCACTTCAACACAGAGCTCTCACAGCATTCAAGGCTCACACCAATCCCATGCAAATCAACCCTGCACACCACAGGGCTTAACCTGCCTATCTGAAAGCAGACAGTGCTTATCACTTCGTTTCCTCCTGTGGCTTAGGTCTTTAGTTCCCTCACCCTTACAGTTCTTGTCCATCATCTCACTAGACAAAAACCACTACAAATACCTGTTGTGAGTCCCTTGCTTCTCTGTAATCTTTGGGATTGTTTCCTCCATAGACTCAGCCACAGCCAGTATTGACAGTCCAAAAACTCACTTTTAATTAATTCTGCCTTTTATTTCACCTCCAATTTCCACATCTCTCCTTCCATGAGCAACACCTTATCTTAAAGTCACTGCATGAGCCAAACTTCACTTTCCACTGACTGCCTGTTGTAGTTATCCAAATTATCTTGTACCCATGCTACATTCTTAGCCTTGGGTTTTTTTTCAGCTCTTATTCCACAGACTATTATCTTTTATTTGTTCTTACAAGCCTCATCCTCCCACACACTCCTCCCTACGATGACACTTGACTCCATTTCTGTACCACAGACACTTCCCCTTTCCTGCCTACTACTACTGTATGTGAGATTCAGCTGTGCTGAAGTTAGTTCAAGCCCAGGTAAGCTGGGCTGACACAGACTGGACGTGCTTCAGGACCAAGAGGAGTTTTAAAGGTGCACATGACCCCACGAGTCACTGCTCTGTCCTCCTCAAACTCCAGTACTCTTCCAGAACAAATCACAATTGTTTTTGCTAGTTACACTTGTAAGACTTACTCTATCCATACAGGCTAAATGCTTAATTCCTCATGGGAAAACACCCTCTTCAGAGTCTTTTTTTCACATTAACATCCATGGCTTATAGCATCTATGCTGTATTGAGTCATGAGAACGTGCCTTTTCATTACACCGACATTATTAACAACCACTTCAATAACACTCCAACCATAACTGGATCATAACCCTGACCACGAATCTGTTCACACCAGGACCTAAGCCAGGAGCACAGCTGCAGTAGGGCAGCACAGAGGGTGCAGCCGCACCTCTACAGGACCAGGGTGCACATGCCACGTGGAGGTGCCCTCGGGGTGAACCCCCTTACCTGAGCACAGCTGTTCGATCTTGGTCAGCGTCAGCTGCAGAGACTCATTGATCCACGCCAGCATGTCATGTCGGCTCAAGTTATCGCTGGTCACTGAAGTAGAATACACATTCACTGCCATTTTCTGAAAGACACAACCAGAGGTGTGAGCGCCACAGACGCCGCCGGGCTGCGGTGGAGCCGCTTCCTTTAGAGCCTTCCCGAGCCGCCGCGAGTGAATCGCGGGC
>NW_005054337.1:2784607-2787004 GCF_000277835.1 Geospiza fortis | reverse complement strand
GGCCGGGGCCGCGGCGGCCGCGAGCCCCGGGACGGGCGGACCCGAGACCCCGGCACTGCCCCGGCCCGGGACCCGCGGCACAGCCCGGTGGTCCTGAACCGCCGGCACTGCGCGGCCCGGACCCTCAGCACAGCCCAGCCCTGGACCCCGGTACAACCGGACACCGACCCCCAGCACAGCCCACCCGAACCCCGGCACTGCCCAGCCCGGGACCCCCAGCACAGCCATGCCCCGAACCCCCGGCACAGCCCGGCCCCGGACCCAGCGGCACAAATCGACCCCAAACAAGCGGCACAGCCAGACACAGCTCCAGCTCTCCTGTCACATCAGCCTCGGCCACCTTGGTGTCACTGGTGTCACCTCAGCAGCAGCAGGAAAGGGGTGGCTCGGATCCCTGGCTGTGCCTGTCCTCCCACTGTGAACCCCCTTCATTTCCCCAATAAGACTGTCCAGCTGTACAGAAATACTCGTTTTTAATCAGACATGATAAATGGTAAACTGTCGACATTTTTTTTCCCACATGGAAACCAGTGAAATCATGTAGACAAGGCAGAGTTGCGAGTTTCCACACTCCAGGATACAAAAACTAAAATGCGTTAAACATGATACATTTCTCTCATTTTTAAAAGATTGTATAAAAACGCGCAGCATGTTCGACATTAGAAATCTTTAACCTAAAAAAATAGCACCAGGGAGAGATAAATTTAAAAAGTATTAAAAAGTAATTTCTGAGATCTCCCTCCCTTAACATTTCATAAATTCAAAATAAAAAGCTGCTCTTACAGGGAAAAACATTTCAAGGAAGACTTGTCTACTACAATTCTCATCAAGAGAGCTTAATGCCAAGACAATTCTCATTCCTCTTTTATCTTTGTTTACTTTCCCCAAGTCCTTTTTTTCCCCTCATCAATTAGTTTTCCTTTTGATCAGATAGGAAAGGATGTGAGATGCGGTGTATGTAAGATCAGGGATGCCACGGAGTGGAGGGCACGTGTTGGCCCAGTCTGGAGGAATCACGCCCCTCAGGGCAGAGGATGGCTGTCACGCTGAGCCCCTGCACTGATGGGTGTTTGCCCTCACACCCCATGCTGGGCTCCAAACGGGGACTGCAAGGACCTGGGATGAGGAATTAGTGTTGTGGCTGGGGTCCAGCTGGACACAAGGATCACAGATTGGCAAAGAGTCCAAAAGCAGCTGGTGCAGCACTGGCAGTGCCAAGGCTTCCCAAACACCTCCAGCACGCACAGAACCCACCCTGCCACCTTCCCAGTCCAGGGGCTGGTGGCAAGAGGGTGGTACATGTCCCCAAGCCTTTGTCAAGCATTGCAGGTGCCAGCAGTGACTTGGACCAGCCTGTCTGGCTTTCCTCAGAGTTTTCTTAACTAAGGCATGTGGCTTGAGAATGAACCCCCAAGGAGTTCTCTCTAAAGAGTAACCTCCAGGTGAAAACAGGGAAAAAAAGCCTTTAAACTACCTGGGTTTCCCTTGCTGTTCCCTTGCTTCCCAAGCACAGCCTTGGATTGGAGACCAAGAGAAGATGGGTTTTGGAGCTGGGATGGAAAACTGCACACAAGGGTGCAAAATGGGCGGCTGCAGTCCTCCACCACAAGGACAGGGGTGCCAGAGAGGTAGAAGGAGCTGGGAAAGAAGTTCTTCCCAGTGATGCTGTACAGCACCCTGCATGAGAGCAAGGCAGCCTGGCATTGCTTGGGTGGAGGGTTGGCCCACGGTTTGAACCTGAATCATTTTGAGAAGGCTCTTCCAGAGCCAGGTGGCAGGTGAACAGCGGAGGTAGGGCAGGACAGAGGGACCAAGGGGGGAGTGGTTTCAGTGCATTGAAATGTGCATTGGAATTCAGAATCCCCAGAGATGCCTGCTAGAACAGTAACCTGGTGGCTACAGAAAACCTGGCTGAAATGGCCATGGGCACCTGCTGGTCCACAGGCTCAGTGTGCCCAGGACTTCATGGAAAGCAGGATAATCACTCTGGGAAAGCTGGGGAGTAGAGGAAGGCAATCAAAAGTGAATCAGTGGTGGCCACAGGAGCTCCCAGTTTGGGGGTACAGCCCCAGGAGCCCCCAGGGCACTGCCAGGCTGGGGCTGGGCACACAATCCCACCTCTGTGCACAGGGAGATGGGAGCACAGTGGAGGAGAGGTACAGCCCCAGAGCCCCCAGCAGTGGCAGTGCTTTCCTGCCTCACTGTCCCATTCCCTGGGCACAGCATGAGATGGGCACAGGCAAGAGCAGTGCTGCACTCCTGGTCCCTGCACTCCACGAGGGTTGGGTGGGATTTTCCCTGGAAGGAATGCCACCACTGCTTGGGTTCATGACATCCTACCTGACATTTGGGGTGCTGAGATTTGAGGGTGCCATTGACCATTACACTGTCCTTCCT
>NW_005054337.1:2768386-2784522 GCF_000277835.1 Geospiza fortis | reverse complement strand
CAGCAGGATTTTAAAATCTAAGGAGAGGTTTTAGATGCTTTAAAAAGGAAGTAGTGAATATTTGTAAACTACAACCAAACATATATGACAATATTTCTTTAGTTCTAGCTAGAGAAGTAATTCTATCACCTCACAGTTCAGTTTCAGCTACATTCAGGTCTAGGAATCTCCACATTCTTAAGTAATGCCTTAAAGCAGCAATAGACATCAAAACAACAAAATTAAATTTTATCAAAAAAATAAAAACAAAAAAGATTTGGTTTCTTGATCCTGTGTTCAGTGTGTAACCTGAGCGGGGTCCCTTACACCTGCTGCTACGGTTTGGGGGTTTTTGGCAGTTACTTCAAGAGGTTTTGTATGTTTAGGAAAAGCACCAATTCACTGTAGTTCAGGTTTGCCTGCAGCTCCCCAGCAGCTGCCTGCACACTGGCTGCTCAGCAAGTGGTGACTTCCCAGCTCCAGGCTAAACAGGAAAAATGCTCTGGAGGATGAGACTCCCATCTCATCAGTGATGCATAGAGCTTCGTGTGCTGGGTAATTAAAGCTTCGTGTCCATCATTTCCTACTACGGATCACTGTTAGTCCCTTTACAGAAGTTGCCCTGCCAGGTTCTTTGGTTACAGACATTCCTCGGCTCTCCCAGGCTGCCGTCCCCAGGGAGGGACGGGGCCCTGGCAGCCCGGTGGCCATGCCCGTCCCTCTCCTGCCACAGCAGCGGTGCTGTGCATCGTTACCAGAGAGACGAGGGATGCTCCAGTTTGCTATTCACAGGCAAAGTAATCCTTGAGTGGGGAGAAGAGGTGCCGGATGACAGGGACGCTCCACGAGCCCCCCAGCAGCTTCTGGCGAGTCCCGCGGCCGATGTTGGAGACATCCGTGTAGGGCAGGGGGAAGCCAAAGATCCTGCAGGGAGAGGGCAGGTGAGGCGGAGCAGGAATCCCTTTCCCTGGGCAGCACTGCTCTCAGGCCACCAAAGACAGTGAGCATCAGGAGTCTCCTGTGGGGAGGGGATTCACCTCTCCAGCCCCACATGGCCTGAGCAGTTCTGGATGGGGCTTCCCACCATCCCCAGTGCCCTGCACCTTGTAGGATTTCCTGGCAAGGCTCCTGTGCCTGGACATCCAGTCTGCCTCTGCTCAGTAGCACCTCTGCAAGCATTGCCCTAGGGCTACTCCATGGAGATAGGAGTGAGTAGCTCTGAGTCATGGGCTGGGCACTTCTCTTACAATCAGACAGATGAAAGTCCAACAGCCATTTCACATGACAAAGGCTTGGAATCGTTATTTTACTTACAAATGCCTTTAGCTCAGTGTTAACTCCAACAAATACTGGCAATTTAAATATAAGCAAGCAAAAGTATTTAACCCCAGTCTTGTGTTTACTGGCCAGAAGCATCCATGATGCAAAACCTTCAGGTTCGGTCACACATATTTGGTGTAATGGACTGCTTGTAATTGGATTTACCTGCTCCCAGTCCTTCTGCTGTGTTTTGCCATGAATTCATGGTGTGAAGCGTGGAGCAGGGTGCACTCATGCCCTGTCACAGCAGCTGCTGGCTGTGGTGTGAGCTTCCCCACACCACCCACCACAGCCAGAGCAGCCACTCAGTTCCTCCATAAACCCACAACCATGGCACTGACTGGGGCACAGGGCTGCCATACAGCACCCCACATCAGCCTGGGCCTGACCCCAAAGGCAATCCACATGTGCACCCCCAGCCAGACCCACCAGAGCATCCTGAGCAAGCCTCATCACTCCTCCCTCCAAAACCTTCAGGGCCAGGGCAGGGGATGCTGCTACACTTCTCCCTTGCAGTCTCATCATTGCTTATTAGTAAGAGCATTAATTATCATGTGCACATCACTGCAGGGAAGCTGCCCCATGCGGGAGCTGTGGCTCCTTGCTCCCAGGAGCTGGGCTTAGAGCCAGGGAGACAAAAAAAACCCGAATGGGCACTACAAAACAAACCAAAACTACCATGAGAGATCCAAGGACAGCAGACTGACTGATTACCTGTCCATCCCAGGGAGGTTGCCCCAGAAGTAACGAGCTCTATGGGCAGCTGATATCTTGATTGCATCAATCATAACTGGGTTACACTGCGAGCCAAAAACAGGGAGAAAAAAAGTTAGAGGAAATGTTGGCTTGATTCTCTCCTGCGTGAACAGCCCTTCCCAACTGCACTGCAGGGACTTAAAAGATGTCAAAATCCTCAAAATGTTGTAGCTCCCACAAACGCTGTTTCACACCAGAGAACAGCCTGGGTGGCCACATGAGTTCCCAGGCCATGGCCAGCAGCTATTGACCATCACCCATGGACCAGGATCAGCCTTCAACTGTGATTTTACACCAGTGGTCCCTGCTGACCCACAATCCATCCTGGCTACCACAGAGTTAAAACTCCTTCCCAGTCCCTGACCCCCCTCTCCCCAGAAATAACAGGCATTGCTGGGAACAGATGCTTTCTGCAATGCTGGCAAAACCCCTCCCCCAGAGGACTTGTGCTTGGGCTTGACCTGATGAAAGCCAGAGGGGAGGATCCAGAGCCAAGACTAAACTTGATTCCTTGGCATGTGCACCAGGCAGGGGGTTTTCCAGCATCAGGGCCACAGGAAACCACAGCCAGACCCTCACACCCAGCACAGCCCAGCAAATGTCACCTGCTCCAAGGCCTTTCCCACAGCTGTCAGCAATCCCTACCTCCAGAAACCGGGAAATGTCCCTCTTGTCATTGATCCTCATGGCCACCACGTTCTCAAACATCCAGAAGAAGGGCCGCTCCTCGCCTGCCTTGGGACGGGCGTAGTTGAGCAGGTGGTAGAACTCGAAGAACAGCCTCCCAGTTCCTTCTGTGGGGAAAAAGCCGAGCAGCAGGTTGGTGTGACGGTGTTTACTGGGGTCTTAGGATGTGGGAAGAGACAAGAATGTTGACTCCATGTTTCAGAAGGCTTGATTTATTATTTTATTATATATGTTATATTAAAACTATACTAAAAGAATAGAAGAAAGGATTTCATCAGAAGGCTAGCTAAGAATAGAAAAGGAATGATAACAAAGGCTTGTGACTGATCGAGACAGCCTGGACAGTTGGACTGTGATTGGCCATTAATGAGAAACAACTATATGAGACCAATCACAGATCTACCTGCTGCATTCTACAGCAGCAGGTAATCATTGTTTACATTTTGTTCCTGAGGCCTCTCAGCTTCTCTCTCAGGAGAAAAAATCTTAAGGAAAGGATTTTTCATAAAACATGTCTGTGACAGGTTGGCACCAGCTGGGGCTGTGAGGCTGGGGGGCCTGCCTGCCCTCCCCACCAAGATGGGTATGGAGACAGCCCATCACCAATACAGCCTGGGGCTGAACCACCACCCAGAAGGTGGCTCCACGGCCCAGGACCATCCCAAGGTATGCAGCCCAGCAGAGCAAAGCAGCCTTACCAAACAGAGCCTTCCTGGTTGGATTGACAAGGGAGACATCATCACAGGGGCTTCCACCGATCACCAGGTCAAAAGGACCCCACTCCTCAATCTATAGAGAACAGACAGCCCAGACCGTTAGGGGACGCCACAGAAATGGGTCTCTCCTCCCCATGGGGCAGGGCACAAGCTTGTCCCAGTGACACCCATGCCCCCACGGTGCCCTGTCCCTCAGGCTCCCACAGCAGCAGAGCTCACATTTCTCTTGGTTATGTTCCTGACATCGTGCACGTATGTGATGTTGCCCTCGGGCCGCACTTTGCCCGCAGCAATGGGGTTCTCACAGATCTCTGAGGCAATGTACTTCTCCACCTGGATGCCCAAGTCCTTCAGCACCGTGTACCCTGCCAACGGACAGAGGTCTGAGGTGGCACTGCTCTCTTTAGCCTCCAAGTCTCCCTCGTCAGCACCGCTTGATGTGGCCGCTCCTGGATGTCCTAGGTGGGTGTAGTCAAACAGCACTTCAGGGTGAGTCAACTTTTATTTGACCCATTCCTCCAGGCAGGTTTGCTCCCAGAAAGCAGAATGCCAGAGCTGAGTGAACTGAGACAAACCAGTTGCCCTCAGGCACTTCAGAGTACAGGTTACTGGTGTCCCCACAGCTCTGGCTTCTCAAGGGAACCAGCCACCCCAGATCACACTTGGCACAGCAGGAACACCTCTGCGAGGTGCCCACACATGCCCTCCCCTCCATCCCTTCCCCTTCCATGCCCTCCCTCCACCTCCAGCAGGAAAGAGAGACCCTGCCCTCATCCCTTTTCTGATGGGGATCACCCTGGTTTCACTCCCTCCTCCCCACCAAGCTTTTAGAGACAGATTTGAGCCCATGGAATGATTCATCCCCAATGCCCAGCGCTGAGAGCTGCCCAGCAGTGCTTCCCTACTGCCTCACCTGTTGTCACCCCATCGAACAACGAGAGCACTCGAATTGGTCTCCTCTTCGCTGGAGGAACTGTTGGGTAGATTTTGGGTGCAGCCTGCAATAGAGACAGCCATGAAGCCCCAGCCCTGGCAGTGCTGCCTTGTCCCATTAGGCTCTGAATGCAGCACCTCCACCTTCAGGAGAGCATCTGCAGGACCAAGAGCCTGGCACCCTTGGAAAGGGTAGGTGAACAAGACCAAGGCAGAGGGAAGAGGAAATCCAGGTAGCCCTCAGTGACCCTCTTCCCCACATCCCAGCACACCAGGCTCCCTGCCCCAGCCCTTACATATTCCTGTCCCTTGTCACTGGTGAAGAAGTCCTGCAGGCGAGTGTTCCAGTCCTGCCGGCGCTGCAGCATGCCACGGCTCTGCTGGGGCTGGCACATGTAGCAGTTCCAGGGCTCCTGCTCTTTCACTCTGGCTGACGTCCCTCGCCCCACCAGCACGTCCAGACACTCCACACAGAAGCACCTGCCCAAACCACAACAGCTTGTGCTTGTCACCCCAGCAACCCCTTTGGGTCACCCCAGCTTCTCCTGGATTCTCCCCTGCCATGGAACAGAGCCTTTACAGGATATTTTTCCAGACAGTACTCTGGTTTCTAGGGCTGCTAACACCAGCTGGTGACCAAGGCATGGGTAAGTCTCCAGCCAACCTCCACAGGATTTATTCAGGTGATACCTGGCTTAGTAAGGGCAAGTAGGCTGTGTCACAATATGCTGCATGGCAGCCAACTGAAGAGAAGCAAAGCCCCTGCCCAGGCTCATGGAGGATGACCCTACTTCCTGCAGCTCCCTGGGAATGATGCCAGGCCCTCAGCCCCAGGAGCAGACATGGGGCTCACCTGCAGCAGCTGGCATTGCTGCAGAGCAGCAGCTCCTTGCCTGCGCAGCAGACGGTGCAGTAGGACTGGTACCCATCTTCATCGTACATGTAGAAGTACTCCAGGAATCTATCCTAGCAAAAGGACAGCAGGAGCAGAGAAGGACAGAGGATCAGGAGCCATGCTCAGATGGTGGAAAACACAGCTTTGCTCCATTCTCAGTACAGATTTTGGAGATGCAATCCTCAAATGTTTCAAGGTGGTGAGGACACGCTGAGGGACAGCCCCTCAGTGTGGAGGACACAGCATGGCCAGCTCCACCCTCTGGCCCCAGGCTCCCACTCAGCCCCAGCACAGCAGCACTTACCCTGCATGTCTGGCAGAGGCCCCCCTTGAACAGTGGGTGGAAGGTGGCTGGGTTCCTCCTCCCGCAGGACAAACAGCTATCTGTGGGACAGAGAGAGCTTCGCTCACCCAGGGCAGGGAACACCCAGGGCACGACCCCCTTACACCCCCACCACGGGCTGCAGAGGCTGGAGCAGTGTCTGCATAAAGCCTGCACTCAGAAATGCACCCAAATGGGGCCTGCCCTTGGAACTGCACCCAAATGGGGCCTGCCCTCAGAACTGCACCAAATTGGGGCCTGCCCTTGGAACTGCATCCAGATGTGGCTGTGGCTCCCATGGATGACCTGGCCAGCACCCCATCCACCCTGTTCCCCTGAACGCCCTGCTCCCCTGAACGCCCTGCTCCCCTCAGCACCCTGTCCCCCTCAGCACCCTGTCCCCCTCAGCACCCTGCACTCACAGCACTTTCCCCCTCCTACATGGTGCAGTTGAAAAGGGACCCACGACCCTTGCTGGGCACCCCCAGCACCTCACACCTCTTCCAAGGAGAGACAGGGCTAGCGTTTACCTTCCAGCTTCCCGCTGTTGTTCGTAACGTCAGAAACCATTTGCTCTTTATAAATTTGAAAAGAAAGAAAAAAAAAAGACATTATCATTCTTTGTGTTACAAACTTTAAATGCACTCTGCTTACAGGTGCCTTATTTCTTGCATTAGAACTACTCCAGCTTTGCTGACAGATTTTGGTGCAAAGCCCACATCCTTTCACTGATGGAGATATTAGAGCTTAGCATAGCAGCACATGCTCCAAGCTGGTGGGGCCCAGCCCATGTCCTGCAGTTGGGTTTGCTGGTGTCTTGTAAGGCACAAGTCAGCACCATCAGACCACAAAAGCTTTTGCCTTCAGAACCCAGGCTCATGGCTCCTGGGAAGAGCCAAGCCCTTAGCCAGAATGGTTTCCCAGCGCTCTTGGGGAGCACAGCCCCTCCCCAGCTCTCTGTGTTGGTTACCTCGGGTCTGGTCCTCTTCCACACGCTGCTCCTTGCTGCTGTTGCAGGGGTAGGTCTTCAGCCTCTTGGTGGGGGGACACTGTTCAAGGGACACCACCTCCTCTGTCCCATTCCTCAGCACCCCATTCTCTGCAAGGAAAAGGAACCTCCTTAAGGACAAGCCTCCAGCCTCAGGACTGGCCCAGGGCACCTCCTGCCAAGCCCTGCCAGGTCTCACCCCAGCCACAGCAGGACCCTTCCTGGCCACCAGGTCCTCACACATGGCACAAGGCTCTGCCAGGTGTGATTTCCATGGAGCTTGGAGGGTGTTTTGCCTCAGCTTTTTGCAGTGCCACTGAGGGTCCCAGTGAGAAGCCCCAGGATCCCCCCGGGACTGGACTGGCATGGCCACAGCACAGGGTGAGCAGGCTCAGCCAGGGGCAGCCCCCAGTGGCCACTGCCCATGCCAGCCCCCACCAGCCCCCAGGCAGCTGCTGCCACCACCTCACCTGAGCCCTTGGGTGGCCGCAGTCCCTTGAGCCCCAGGGGTTTGAAGGCAGAGATTGCCCAGTCGATCATGGGCTTCAGCTGCTCCTCCAGAGACTCCCTGGGGCCAGTTGTAAACGTCTTCCCCGACCGGCTCCGGGCCACCTGAGGAGCATGGGCAGCAGGGGACAGAGTGACATGGTGGTCTCTGTCAGGGGAGCAGCCACAGCCTGCCAGGGCCACAGCCCCAGGCCCCCTCCCCACCCAGCACACACACACAGAGGGCTTAGTGGCCCTGGGATGGTGGCAGCTGATGGATTCCCACTCTGGGTGTGCCCTTGGCCACAGCCCCATGCCTCCATCCCTGAAATGAGCCCATCTCTCCTCCAGCAGCCCCAATGGAGCCAGAAGCAAGGACAGCCCAGCCAAAGCCCTTACCCAGATTCTGCTCCATGGCAAGTGGCAGGAAGAAAAGACACAAGAGATGTCTGTGGGTCTGCAGCCCCACAGGCTGACATGTGGTGCATCCCTTGGATGGAGACTGGATTCACCAGTGCTCAGCACTAATCCTGACTTCAAAGGGCATCCTGCACTGACCTGGGACACCTCTGGCCAGCCTGGCACTGCCCTGCTGCCATGATGCTGCCACATCCAAGCCCTCACAGGGAGTCTGGCCTGGGGTTCTGGAGCAGTGAGACCCTGGAGCAGCAGCAGCTACCCCTAAACCCTCAGGATAAGCAGAGCCTGGCCCCACAGCCACACTTGAAAATAATCTCAGCAGTGAAAGGAGGGTTTTACTGCATCCATGCCACTGTCCCCTCAGCCCAGCTGGTTCAGCTGGCACCTCCTCACCCACCCCTGGTGGTTACCTCCAGAGCATGGTAAATGGCACGGCGGTAGGACACCAGCTTGTTGAACGTGGAGGAATTGAAATGCTGCCTGAAGGCCATCAGTCCCACCAGTTTGTCTGCAGAAACCTGGGAGAGAGCCCCAAGATCTCAGCTGTGAGATGGGAATGCCCTGCTGGGCCTTATCCCCCCAGCACTGGGCAGTCCCCAGCTGCAGCACTGTGGCCACAGGAGGAGCCCAGAGGCAGCTGTGCCAAGAGCAGCAGTGTGACAAGGACGGGTGGGTTGCACCCTCTGCCGGCACTGCTGGTGTGACACCAGCACAGCACTTCCTCCCTCCTGCCTGCAGCGTGGGAGGGGTTGGTATCCTCACTGGATATAGGAAATATCCTCGTTGGATATTAAAAAAGGTTCATGGCTGGGCACTAGAACACACTCCCCAGGGAAGTGGTCATGGCAGGAGCCTGACAGAGTTCAAGGAGAGTTTGGATGACACTCTGGGGCATGTAGTGGGATTTTATGGCTGTCCCGAGCAGGGAAGGAGTGTGACTCAAAGATCCTTGTGGGTCCCTTCCCACTCAGGGTACTGACTCTGTGAGGGGCTCTGAGGGGACACTCCTCCCCAGGCAGGAAGTGACAGGGAAAGCTCTGGAGCATGGACAAAAGGCTGTGAAGTGGCCAGGCAGGTGTCCCCACGTCTGGATGCTGTCACCAACCTACCAGTGATTAGTTACAGACACCAGAGCCATGAGAACCTGCCAGGGCCTGGCCATGCTTAACACCGGGAGGGGAGACTGCAAGAGCACATCCACCCCCCACAGCCAGCCTCAGCAGTGGGGCAGAAACGTGCAGGGGAGGATGTTTTGGGCTGGGCCAAAACAGTCTAAGTTCTCTCTTACCTCGGAGAACTTCCCATCTCCAAACCACTGCACCCAGCGCATGCCCGACACTGCCTGCCGCTTGGCCGTGGCTCTGTGGGACACGACGATTGCAGGCCACCAGGAAAAACCTTTGATCTTCCCCCAGACAAGCTCCCCAATTCCGAATTCCTTCCCATCCTGAAAGCACAACACAACAGATCAGCCCAAACTCCCCATTTTGTCTGGGCAGTTGTGCAGGAGAGCCCTGGAGCGCAGGGGACAGCCCTGGTGTGTCACCACGTGTGTCACGCAGGTAGAACCTTAGTGCAGTGATCTCCAAAAACTGCAACCCCTCCCTCAAGCACAGGGCCAAGCCATTGTCACCTGGCAGCCCTGATCCATGCTGAAGCTTGGTGGGGAGCCCTGTGTGTGCCAGCCCATGCTGAGCCCGAGGCTGACACACGGCGTGGTGCGTGCTCCGTCCTGCACAGCCCACCTGGCACCCAGCCCCATGCGTGTCCACTCCTGCCTGCCCTGCCAGGGTCTCTGCAAACACGGGGAGCATTGCACCAAGGTTGTTCCCTGGGTGCCCTCCTTGGCACAGGGCAGCGCCTGCACAGGGCTCACGGCTCAGCCTGTGTTGTGTGGCTGCACCCCAGGGAGAGGACACCCACCCACCCTCCTCTTGCTCCTGCTGGGGAGAGCAGGAAATGTGGCAGAGCAAAAACACAGAAGAAAAAAAAAGAGCCAAGAATTTTGGTGTGACCCATCGCAGGCACGCTGGGTGCTGTGCACAGCAAGGAACCTCACACGGAGAAAAGTCACCTCTCTGCCTGCAGAGCCCTCCTTCCCAGCTTTGTTCTGCAATTACGTACTTAATTATGCAGCAAGATGCAATTGCCCAATTCCTGCAAGTCTGGGGCCCTGCCCTGCGGCCCGCAGGCACTGAATCCTGCTCTGCAGCCCCAGCAGCTTCGGTTCTCTCCAGCATCCCCGACAGAAATGTTTTCTGCACATGCAAGTGCCTGTCTGAGCAGGGCACGGCACACTCATGTGTGTCTCGGGGGGCCCACGTGTGGCACCAGTGGCAGCTTTGCAGGGCTGGTCCCCAAAGCATCCAAGCCTGATAGATGGAGACAGCCTGGCTCCATCAGGCATGCAGGGAAGGGTGGGCAGGAGGAACAGCACTGAGGTTTCCAGGTTTGCTTTGGGACAAGTCACAGAGGCTCATCCTTGCCCCACACCACCCTGGGTGCAGGAGCAGAGCTCAGCCCCTCCATACCTGGTACTCCAGTGCCATGCCCATGTCTCTGCTCTCTGCCTCCTCAGCCCCCAGGTCAGCAGAGCCGTTCTGCCCCTCCTGGGAGCTGCTCCCCGAGAGTGTGCTGCTGCTCTGGGATGAGTCCTGCGAGTCCTCCTCCTCCGTCAGGTCGATGGTCACAGGTGTGGGCACAGCAGAGCGACGCCTGGAGCTCTGCATGGCAGAGCCAGAGGGGTGTGAGTGCAGCAGGGAGAGGGACAGGGGGAGCAGAGACCTGCCCCACATCACCCCCATTCCCCACATCACCCCAACCCTGCAGTGGGGATCAGAGAGGGGGAGCCAGGGAGTGAGGACACCACTGCAGCCATGAATAGAGAGGAGAGCCCTTAATGGGGGCATCTGCAGGAGAACTGCTCTGCTTTTACCTGCCAGACCCAGAGCAAATGGTGCACCACTGCCCCCTCCCATTTTCTTGTCCCAAATCCACCCCAGGCTGCTCAATACACCTAGTTTATAGCAGGGGCAAAATACAGCACAAACACACCCCTTCACTGGGGAAACTGAGGCACGGGGAGGCTGCACCATCTCTGAAGACCCTTGACCAGGGCACAGCAGCAGTGCAGGGCCCTGGAGCCCAAGGGAAGGCCCAGGGGAGCCCTGGCCCTGCCAGACCCTCACCCGCACGGGAGTTGGCAGCTCCCTGGGAGGCTCCACACTGCGTGCTGGGTCCTTGAGCCGCATCTCCTGCCGGGTCCGCCCTGCCTGCAACAGGAGGCACAGGGTGGGATTCTGCCTGAGGCTGCTCTCCCGCCCAGCCCTGCCCCAGGGCTGCACCTGCTACCAGAACACCCTGCCACAGCATGGGTGCCCCCCTCACACGGGGACACGGGCAGTCTGTGCCTCATGGGGCTGAGCACCACAGGCAGTGCCCTGGGGAAGGTCAGAGGAGACAGATGCATGCTGGAGGCACCTTGTGCTGAGCCCCTTTGGGCAACTTTCTGCTCCACAGCATCTCTGCAAGGCTCAGGAGCCCCACTGCTGCAGCCCACTGCACCCAGCATGACAGAGAGCAGGAGCCACAGCTGGGAGGACTGGGATGCCAGGAGAACCACAGGCCATGGCAGAGCAGCCATCCCAGGCATGGACACACTTACACACCCTGGATGCTCTCACACTGCTATGGGTGCTCTTTCCCACAGCAGCCCTGCAGCCTTTCCCTGGTGGTCAGAGTTACAGTCCAGCCCAGACTTGCTGCCTGCACCCAGCACAACAGAGATTCAAAATTAAACGAGATTTTGCAGTGAAGAGCCCCAAAACTAAACAGTGGGAAAGATCAATTTTCACCCACTGGATTTATGGCTCTTTCTTTTGGAAGCTGCCTCATCTCAGGCAGATCTCCAACCTTGGGTTTTAATTCTAACTCAAAACAATAAAGCCAGAAGGGAAAAATGCTTCCAGACCCTGGAGGTTTGTCAACCTAATCAACAAAAGAGGGTGGATAAAATTGGGGTTCAGCCCCACAGCAGCTAAAAGCAGTTCACCCCAACAGTGGGAGGCATGAGATGCTTCAGTGTATCAATACAGCCAAGACTTTAAAGAAAATATCAGCATATTTTATTAGGCTGCTGAAACATTTAATGGGCATTGCTGCATCCCACACCACCCCCTCCTACTGCTGTATCATGAGGAGAGGAATTTAAAAATTAAAACATTACGCTGTGAGTATTGCATTCATCACTGGACTGTTCCTCTGGCACTGAGCACAAGAAAAGCCCAGAGGGAATGAGATGAGGATCCTGGCACCAGATAACACCCACAGACAGCACCCAAAAAGCATCCTCGGTGTTCACTTACCCTCTGCACTGGCAGATCGAGTGGCCAGGCCAGGTCCTCCTTGGAGAGGTCTCCATTGCTGTCCTTCTTCTTCTTCAGGGGCAGCAGCCCCAGGCCCCTGGAATCTGTGCAGAGACAAGACAGAGCAGCCTCAGGCTCTGCAAGCCCATCTGTCCTTGCATGTCCCAGCCTCCCACTGCTCCCACATCACAAACTGGAGACACCAAAGCTCATCTCAGAGAAACGTGGCTGGGGGCAGAGACAAGTGGTGTCCCCAGGGCTCCCACTGCGGCACCACAGCCCCAGATCACCCACCTGTCCCTAAAACTGGGAGGGACTAACAGCAGGCATGGGGACATTCTTATCTACTCCCTGGTTCCTGAAAGCTCAGAGGCACAAGGAGGCCACATGCCAGTTCTTCTGGCCTTGTCACCAGGTCATTTAAAGCAGGACCTTGTGAACCCAGGAGGTGGGATTTGGGAACCCTGACTGGAGAATCCCAGGAGCAGTGATGCAGCCCCCCAGGCTGAAGGGGCTCCCCTGCTTTCCTCACTCCATGGGGGTTAAACTATTGAGGGGCAGAGCCAGCATCCCAGTGTGGCACCCATTCCCACAACACAGCATGGCCTGGGTGTGCTCCTGGATCACAGAAATCCAGTGGGGTCATGGGGGGACTCCACAGCCACAGTGACATCCCAACCCTGAGCATCCTGGGAGCACTCTGGGCTCAGCATGGTGACCCTCACCTGGAGTGCTGGGCTTCCCATTGGCCTCCAGGACAACGCCAGGGGCATTGTCCCCGTTGATGAGGATCAGCTTTGCCCTACAGTCTGCCTCTTCCTGCCCATGGCTCTTCTCCTTTTTCATGGTCGCCTGTAGAAGCCAGAATGGAAAGGAAATTCAGACAGAGCGAGGTCCTTGCGCCAGCTTTAACTTTGTGCCCTTAGCAGAGGGGTTTGACTGGAGATGCAACTAAAGGTCCTGGGAAATAAACAGCACTGCACATAAATGTGGTGGCCCTAAAGGTCAACCAGCTCCATCTAAAAAAGGTCCCAGATGCAACCCACTTATCCTTAGGGAACACCAGGTTTTCCTCCAACATCTGTAAGCTGGTTAGGAGCTGCCAAGCCCCAGCTCACTCTGACAGACCCTGTCTGGAGGGGAGCTGCACTTCCAGACAGGGCCACCCTGTAGAAACCAGGGGCCAGCCCACCCCTGGGGCCAGCCCACCCCTGGGACCAGCCCACCCCTGGGCCACCAGCCTCCTGTATTCCAGCTGCCCAGCACGCCCAGAGGTGGGTGGGCTGTTCCTGCAGCAGTAGGAGAGGCACAGCCCACCATGGGGGGCAAAGTCCTGGAGCCTGCATTAAACTCTCTCTCCAAGGGAGAAAACTCCTCCTGCCCCCTGCTCTTGGCCTCAGCTGCCCTGCCCCAGGGTGAGGGGGCTGTGCATGCTGGCAGCCGCTGCCCTGGTGTCCCTGCAGAGCTGGGGCTCTGCTGCCTTCCCTTGGGTGCCCTCCCTGGCTCCTGTTTTCCGGAGTGGAAGCTCCAGCTCTCCCAGAGGCCCCCGGATGCCATGAACTGTGCTGCCTCACTGCCGGGCTATGGGTCTGTGCTGCAACTTGCCTCTCCAGAGCACAGTCATTTCAGCAGCACAGTCATTTCAGCAGCACGTAACTCAAGAGCTGAGAAGCTCGCAGGGCTTTGCCCACCTACAGCCCTGTTAGGAAGCCAAAGGAACACCCTCCTCAGCCCCAGAGACCCCAGCTCCAGCTCACCACCCCTTCTGTGTCACTCTCGTTCCGCATCGCCTCCAACCACTGCCCTAACAATTGAGATTTCTGCTTTGAAATCATCTGTCAGCACCTCCAACAAACAAAGACCAGTTGGAGTTTGATGTTTTGGACGCAGAGGGCAGAGTTAAAAACCTGGTAATGCTCAAACACAAAGGCAAACAGGTGTCCAGCACCCACCTCCACAGGCAGAAACCTCGGTGCACACGCTGCCTCCCCCCTGGACAAAGGGAGGAGGAGACGAACGGCACCAGACGCTGCAAAACCCCCAGAGCTGTGTGCAGAAATCCCTGTGCTGCAGCACATCTGCTCCCAGACCCAGCAAACAATTCCTGGGAGCTGCCCAGACTCGCCGCCTGCCCCCGGCCCAGGCGGATGGTCCCACATGGCCCCGGATGCTCCAGGATGGTGAATCCACCACGGCACAGCAGAGCCAGGTCAGGGCCAGCTCCTCCAGGTCTGCTCCCCCTCCCCAGCCCACAGTGCTGCAGAGCAGCAGCAGCCAGGACAGTGGCTGCAAAACCAGCCAAAACCAGCAAAACTCACCAAAAAGTGAATGTCCCTTGGGAATCCCTACAGGGAGGCTGCTCTCCCAGCATGAGGGTGATCTGAACCAGAGGGTACAAGGAGATGGACCTGCATGAGGCAGGTAAGATTCAAGGAGGACAGAAGCAGGCAAGGCTATCTCCCAGCCCTCCCAAACATCTGCACCCACAAAACTCCACTGGGACTCTCAGACGACCTCTGCATTCATTCCTTTGTCAGGAGCCTGAGTCCAGGAAGTTCAAACTTGCACTTCAAAATGGCTTTTCCTTCCTCAGCCCCAGACTGCCTTATGTCCAGCACACCAAGCAAGGGTGTGCTGTCAGCCCAGCACAGGGGAGGTGACACAGTGACCAGGTCTCGCCAGGGACACAGCCAGGACTGAACACCTGATGCCCCAAGCTCAGCTTTGCCACGTGCTTAGGGAGCTCCCCCATGGCCTTTATTCCAGTTATAAAGTGGGGGGAAAAGGGTTATCCCTTTGGAAGGAACTGCTCGCTGGCAGAGCAGAGACCCACAGGTCACAGCTCTGCGTGTCCAAGGCACGGGCCACAGGCCCTGCCGTGAGCACAGGCACGTCAGCTCCCTGCTTGGTTCCCTGCCTGCTCCGTGCCCTTCTCCAGCTGCACTGCCCAGGATCACTTGAGGACATCATCACCATCCTCTGACGGGAAAGGGAACAGCAAACCATGGCATAAACTGCTCATTAAAAGTGCCTCTCCCAAAATCCTTAACCTATGCAGCACGACTGCAATTCCCACCCCTTCTCCTGCTGTTTGCCCCAAATGCTGAAGCCACAGGAGCCCTTGCTGCTGCCCACTGACCACCCAGGGTCCCCTACAGGAGCCACATCCTTGTGAGCTCACCCCCTCCTGCTCCAGAGGAAGGCTTGGCTCTTTGTCCTCGCCTCCCCTCGCAAAAACACACCAGCATGTGCACTCGGGGCATTAATAATCAGAAACAGAGCACTGCCCTCACATGGGCTGGCTCAGGGGAGACCAGCCCTGCAGTGTTTGCATTGCCCAGCGCCCTGCAAACACACCCTGTGCTCCACAGTCAGGCACTCCGTGTGGAGATGAGAATCCATGAGGAGGTAAATAATGCACAATTCCAGCTCCACGGCCGAAAGCTCCCCCAGAGCCCGGCACCAGCGGCAGCCCCGGCACTGCCTGGTGACCAGGACGTGCCCTGCAGCCAAATCCCACCCGAGAAGACAATGAACCCGCTGACTCCACAGCCCGCCCTCATTTTGCAATACCAATTTCTTTAAGATTTGCCAAACTGGTTAAAGACCATGCCACAGCATTAACTGCTTAGAGAGAATTCTGGTCCCTGCCTGGCCATGACTGCTGGCCACCCTGGGGCGGGCAGAGCAGGCAGAGTGGGCAGGATGGCTGGGCTCACCTGGCAGAGAGGGCAGCGTGGGCAGGGCTCACCTGGCCGGGCCGTGCTCTGGACTGGACCCCTGCCCCTGCTCCCGGGGCTGCTCCTCCAGCCCGGCCCAGGCTGGTTTCAGTTTTCCTTGCTGAGAAAAGAGGCCGCCCTGTTATCAGGTGCATGTCCCCAGGAGGTGGGGAGGTTTCGGACTTTGCCTCCAGACAGGGGCATGCATATCAAAAGGCTGGAGGGAAGCTTTACCCATGGCTGGGATGGAGCCATCGCCCAAGCCCTGTTTGAATAACAAAAAGAAATAAAGGACCCTAATGGCCGGGCTGGCTCTGGGCTGCGGTGCACACTAATGGCCTTTAAGTCTCCCCAAACCGAACATTTCCCTCTAATCCTGGGAAGAAAGGAGTTGCTGGGTTGGCAGTTCCGTAAGAAAGGCGCCGATTTCGCAGATGTGCTCGCTGGGAAGGGCAGGGGGCGAAGGGCAGGCTCCCCCTGCCCGCTTCCTGTGCCTGGCCTCTCTGCTCTCCCGCTCCGGCCCTTCCCTCCATTTCCCCCCGGTTCCTCCT
>NW_005054337.1:2767762-2768175 GCF_000277835.1 Geospiza fortis | reverse complement strand
GGCTGGAGGCTCCGGGGGCTCGGGGGGCTCTGGTGCACAGGTGAGGCCCGCTCAGAGGTGGCCAGGCTTCTGTCCGGAGTCGTCACCGCTTCATTCTCCCCCTGAACAAGGGGACCAAAGATGACAATGACACCTCGCTGTCCCCATGGCCGCCCGTCCAGCCCCGTGCAGCCCCAGAGCCAGGACGGGGATACCCGGCCTCACTCCTCCTCAGCTGATTAAAAATTTGGAAACTGAGGCAGGAAAGGAGAGTACTAGTACTGCTCAGGGCAGCACGCTCCAGCCATCCCCTCCTTGCCATCTCCCGTTCCGAGGGAGGTCGTTGCACGACCACCTCTTGCCCCAGGACCACCACTCGCCCAGGGGACCCCCGCCGCTCCCCTCTCCCGGCTTCCCGGGACCTCTACCCCACG
>NW_005054337.1:2766116-2766702 GCF_000277835.1 Geospiza fortis | reverse complement strand
GTGTGTCCCATCCGCTGCCCCACATCGCTGGGACCACCGCCTGGCGCCCCACATTCCCCTTGCCTCGGCTCCCCGCATACCCTCCCCGGTGCTCTGCATCACCCCCGCGGGGCTCAGCATCCCTCTCCGGAGGCTCCACGTTCCTCCGGTGTCTCACACCGTACCGGGGCTCCCCACCCCCTGGTACCCGCCGGCGTCCTGGTATCACCTCCACCGCCCAGCATCCCCCAGGGTTCATCATTTCTCCGGGGCTCGGCCCTCGGAGCCCCACGCAGCTCAATCCCTGAGGCAGAGGAGACTCCCTTGGCACCCCAGGGCCGGGCAGAGCCCTGGCCCACCGAGCCAGCTGTGCCCACCAGTTTCCAGCAGCACCCACACTGCCCCATGCAGCACAACCCCGCAGACAAAGCCTCACAAGTTTCACATTCAGTTTTTGTTTGTTCTTTCCCTTTCCCATCCAGAGGCAAGGCACTTGCAGGGCTGTCCCGGGGCCAGGGACACAGCCCGCGCCTCTCCTGCCCCAGACAAAGCATCCGGAGTCCACGTGGGGTATAATCTTCCCTGCTTGCCTGTTATTACTTCTAGA
>NW_005054337.1:2760369-2766106 GCF_000277835.1 Geospiza fortis | reverse complement strand
GTGTATAACAGTAAGAAAAGCAATATGATTATCCTGGTGTGATAGAAATGAGCTTTCAAGGTCAGGAGGAAATCTTAGTTAGACAAAGTGTCTGAAATCTGCAGGACCAGCCCCAGGCCTATACAGCAGGTTCCCCCAAACCACACCTCCATCCCTGCAGAACACAAGCATGAAAAATTTGGCAGCAAATGTAAAAAATGCTCTGCAAGTGAACAGGAGGAGCTGAGGAACCCACTCTGAATGAACCCCTGGGGATACTAAACATCACCATTCAAACAAACATGCACCACACAAACCTAAAGCCAATCCGCAGCTCGGGTGAGTAGATTAAAACAAACAAATAGATTTTACTCCCGTTTGTTTTCCCAGACTAAGGAAAGGGAAATGCTTTTGAGAGCTGTGCTCATGAGAGCTTCCAGGGCACTGTGAGGGTGGAATCAGCCCTTCAGCATCCACGGGTTCCTCTCCCTTTCTGCGGAAACCTTCCTGCTGCTGTTGGCCTCCCTGACCTGCCATCAATCTCCCGCCAGCCGAAACGCATTCAGGAGAGCAAGGCTCTGCAAACTGCTTGTGGGAAAGGTCTGGTACCAGACAAAGCAGCTCTGGCAGACGGTGAGCCAAAGCCTGATCCTTTTCCTGTCTCTGCTACACACACCATAGAGAGATGCTGAGAGTTTATTTCCTAACAATCAAGAGAATGTGTATGTAATTTCATGGGAAACCTTTACAGAGATTTTATACCCAGGCTCCTGCCACACATTCCAGGCTCTTCTGTTGACCCAGGGCTGGCATCAGCAGCCTCTCAGGAGAGTACCAAAGCAGCTCCTTCACTGCTTCCCACCAGCCCTGTGGCTTCTCAGCATAGACCAGTGATGGGACACGGCTGGGTGGGCAAAGCTCCTCCACTCCAGAGCTGCAAGGAGCAGGCAGCTTGGCCAGGGCTCATGTGAGCAGGGAGGGAGAACTGGGGGGTCCCTCAGCACCCCTGGGCACAGGCATGTCCTCTGCACGCCATGCCACAGACACATCCCTGCCCATGATGGAGGAACTCCCATCTGCAGCGAGGCTGGGCTGCCCAGCTTCTGCAAAATGTCATTCCAGCCAGAACCATTCCCTCATCTGGCTGGCTGGCATCTCAAATTCATGGAGCCAGTGACCAACCAGCTGAAGGAGCCATTCCCTGTCACTGTCACACAGTTGGGACTGGCAACATCCATTCACATTGGAAGTGACTCCTCATTTTTCACAGGCTTCCCAGCAACCATGCCAGCTCTTCCACACACAACTCCTCACTCCCAACCCTCAACCCTTCTCTTCACTAAAGGCTGCTCAGGCAGTGCCTTCTCTAAAATACACCTGGGGTGTGGCACCAGGCCCAGCTCCTCTTTGTCCACCCAGTTCTCCCACTTCTAATTTCTTCCTAAAATTCTCCTTTGTCACCCTCGCCAGGCAAACTAATGCCACCCCCTGCCCAGAGCTCTGCTCTGGCTGCCACCACCTCCCATCTTTTGCTTTGCACCCAAGGGTTTGAGTTGGGACCTACTCCATGTATCACAGCAGCGTTCCTGGAGATCCTCCACAAATCAATAAATGTGCCATTACCTACAGCTGTCAGCAGTGTAACCTCGTCACCTCCGGATCTTGTGGGTCCCAGATTCCACATCCCAGTAATGGCTGAGCTCTTGTTTAGTCTTCTTGCAGGCAGGGAGGAGCACCAGCACCATTAAATCAGCCTGGGCAGTTGCAAGCTGGGGCTGAGAGCAGGAGGAACTTCTCTCTCCACCGAGGCCGGCAGCGATGCTCCTGCTGCGTTCGGGCTTTGGGGCTCCCGTGTTGATGTACACACAGCTCAGAGGCTCTTTCCCAGCCCACAGTAATATCATTCTCACTGCACAGCATTCTTCACTGCAAGACCCCATCAGAGCACGTCCCACAGGATATTTCCTCCTCTTCCATGAGTATCTTCATTGTCTGAGACCTCACCCCAGCCCTGTGCTGGCTGCCTGCCTCTCCACCAGCTCCACCAGTGCTGCTCCAACACAGCTCTCAGCACCCAGTCACTCCTCACCACGGCTCCCCAGAGCAGGTCTCCTTTTCCTGGCACCTCTCCTGAGTCTGGGGAGAGCTGTGCCACCCAGCAGGGCTCTGGCTGCTGGAAGCAAGGTCTGTTCCTGTTGTGGGAGAGCCTCATCCTGCTGCCACATGTGGGAATACAGCCCCAGCCTGCCTTACAGCTGGGCTAGCTTTTCCCATCTGGGGGGAATTGCTGTTTACACAGAGATAGGAAATGTTATCCCTCCTACAAGAAGTTTCTAGCCCTTCCTGTGGGCTGGCCAGGCCCACATGATACAAACCTCTAATAAAAATAAGGTTAAAAATAAGTGTCATCCGTGTAACCAGAACATCTAGAAAGTCTGCAGCTACCGCCTGCAAACTTCAAACGCCGAGGCACACAAAGAAAAATCTTCAATGCCTCTCTAACAAAGCTGGCCACAAAATCCTCTTTTTCCTAGAAAACAGGATACGCCTGCTACAGCCTAATCTGAAGTGACGAGGCCTCCCCAAACCACCCTCCTCAGCACATATACTTTTATCCAGAGGAACGCTGCTCCCAGGGGGTGGCTGCCTGCAGAGCCCCCTCCCTCCAGGCCAGCTCCAGAGCTGCTCTTGCTGCCCGGGTCAGGGATTACAGTCCCTGCTCAGGAGCAGAGGAGCTGGTGGAAAGAGGGAGTGTTTTGCCTGTGGCTGCAAGGCAGGAGTGTGCCAGAGCCCAGCAGTGGAGCTCCCAGCCCTGCTCCACCTCTGCACGAAAATCTGGCAGCTAGTTGTTCCTGCAGCAGTGTCTGCCTGGGACCAAAGGCTGAGGAGAGTGATGGGGCATTGACCTGCAGAAGAAACAGAAATCCTGGTCTCAAAGATCTCATTTATCCCGAGGCACAGAACTAACTCCTCAGAAGTTTCAGCTGGGCAGCCAGGAGGAGTCACAGCATCCCTCAGACTGTGTCTGGAGATGTTCTCTTAGTGCTTCCAGCCCAAGGCAGACACTGCAGGTGGGCAGAACACCCAGAGAGTAGATGGGCTCTGACCAGCTGGGTGAAAGCCCCATGGCTTCTTCACACACTCTTGCCTTTTCCAGGCCTTTCTCAGGCTGGCAAATGCAGACAATGTTTCCTGCTTCAGCTGCAAGGCTGAGGTGGAGGCAACTGGAAAAGGCTGGGAGAGCTTGGCATAGATAGTGGCATCGGAGAACAGGATGGAGACAGCCCAGGATGTGATCTCTAGGGAACACATAATAAGGACCCTTCCCGGGGTAACACTTTCCAAGTTCTGAGGGAGCTTTTCAAGTTTGGCATGTGAAATGAAGCTGAAAAATGCATCTCAAGTAGGGCACATGGATCCTCTGCTCCGTTCGGAGAGCACCCTTTTCAGACTTTTCCTGCGTGTGTGTATCTCACCATTGCTTTTTGGCTGCTGTTTTTACTTTGGTATTTATGGTGAACAAGGGCACATACCTGCAACTCCAAACTGCTGCTGCCCTTGGCCTGTCCTCAGCTCTGATGAGTCCATCAGCAACGCGCTCTGCATGAGAATGGCCTGGCAGGAGCACCCATGGGCTGATGGCTGCCTGCACCCCTACGGCAGCCCTGGGGCTCTGCCCGCACGCTGAGCACCACCCCCCGCCAGACACCCCCATAACTACGGCCATCACCCTGCAACCTGCTCTTTTATTCCAGTAAATCCTTCTTGGTTTGAGAACTGAGTAAGTTCTGGCAGCACAGAGCCGCCCGTGCCATGGCTGGGCTCATGGCACTCGCATGCCAGCCCAGGAGGAAGGACCACGGAATTTCCTGGAGATTGTTTGAACAGGATGTTGTGATCACGTACGTCAGCCGAGACTCTTCTTCTTCTTCTTCTTGGATCCCGTCACTCAACTTTCCTCAAGAATTTGGTTCGCTGCCTGAGAAATTGTTTAACATTGCTGGCGTCACCGTCCTGCCGGGGCTGCGGCGTGCTCGCACACGCGCGCACCCAGAGCGCCCTTAGTGAGCTCCAAAAGCATCACCCCGGGAGGACACGGGCAAGGGAAGATCCGCCACAGACTGCTCCTGCACGGCTGACCTCGGCTGCAAACCAGGCAGAACGCTGACTCTTGCCTGCTTTCAAGTTTTGGGACACAGAGTACAGGGGGAAATGTGACAGCTGTGAAAATGTGCGATAATTAACTGCAACTACTAATTTACACTTGGGGGAAATTGCATAGGGCTGTATGCAGCATTTTAAAGCCAGAGAGGAATTCTGTGTTCACACATACTGGTATCCAATGCTACCCCCTGCATCCCATTCCCTGGAGGAGTTTTAGTTCAGATTAACTCATTTTTACATGCAAGGATTTCCCATGGTTTAAACATACTGACTTGCACGGTTCACCACAGAAATGAATACAGAATACATCGTTCCTATATATAAACAGAATATATTTTTTGTCCCAAAATATATACAGAATACATTGTTCCAATATATGTTCCTTGTTTAAAGGCGTCCTAAATATCTAGGATCAATTTTTTTCACCCCCAATATCGAGGAGGTGCACAGTCCCACCTTGGATCTACGAAACAGAAACTTTCCCACCTAGTCTGGGAGGTAGAGGGGGAAGAAAAGGAAGTTGGAAGCTATTTCCATCCAGACAACCAGGAAATATCTCTTAACTCCCCATCATTAGTGGTACTTATCTGCTTATCTCCTTG
Source organism: Geospiza fortis (assembly GCF_000277835.1). Lineage (NCBI taxonomy): Eukaryota > Metazoa > Chordata > Aves > Passeriformes > Thraupidae > Geospiza > Geospiza fortis. The sequence goes on along the minus strand of NW_005054337.1, from coordinate 2,761,361 downwards.
TTTATAAACCACTGCTGGGATAGTCTCACAACGAAAGTGCTATAAAATTTCCTATATTCTCATTTGCAATCGCAAGTGTCAGTAATAAACCAGAAGACCTGTGGGCTGTTGAGGTTTTACCTTCCACAAAGGTTTTTGCACACTGTCCTCTGGCCTGACAGACAGGGAAGACCTTCCCTGATAAAATGGATCAGACACGTTCACACTGATAGTGGAATCCTGGAGAGCTCCTGCTCCTGCTCAAGGGAAGCTGTGAAATAGCAATTTTAGGCAAGAGAGTCCTTCAGGATGGAATCAGTTCCATTGTCCTCTGCAGGAATAAATCAAGTTTCGATATTCTTGGACCAAGGCCTTCCTCCCAAGACTGAACAGAAAAAAGACTGTGTAACAGGGCATGAGAAGGCCCATTCCTCTGCCTTCCTACAACACATCTTCGAATCAAGGAGACCTCCTGCATATGGATTATGTCGAGAATCAAGCTGAAATCTCCCTATGGAACCCTGACCCATGGACATCTGGGCATTTCTGCCCATGGGCTGGCTCATCCCAGAGCTGCTGCTTCCTTGCCCAACATGTGTCCATTCCAGAGCCCACCAGTCCTGGGATGTGGCCTGCTCATCCCTGGACCACCCATCACCCCAAGCTAGGCAGAGAGCAGTCCTGGGAACAGCAGTCAGAGAGGGAAAAGCACACCAAAATTTGCATCTCAAGTGGAATTTTTGGAGGAAAAAATCGAAAAATTAAAAACAAACAAACAAAGAAAAAACCCCAAAACACACACACACACAAAAAAAAAAAAAAAAAACCAACAAAAAACCCACAAAACCCCCCAAAAAATACACAGGAAAAAAAACATTATTCACCTTATAACTATGGGTTTAAGCTTTTATTTTTTTTAAGGTTTTTGTACAGTAAAAAATCGTCCAGTACTCAGCTGCCAGCCAGCTCTCCAGCCCCCGGCTCCACCGACCCCCGGTCCCACTACGGGGGCC
>NW_005054337.1:2753167-2760097 GCF_000277835.1 Geospiza fortis | reverse complement strand
GGAGCGGTCCCGGGTGTGCCGGTCTCACGGTCTCCAGGCCCACGTGTCCGGGTCCCTGCTGGGCCCGGTGCCCGGGGCAGGGCGGGCAGCGTGCCCGGTGCGCGGTGGTACAGCCCCGATCCAGCCCGGTGAGCCCCGCGCATGCCGGAGCTGTTTGAAGGATGTTTATAGAATCATGGAATCCCAGAATGGCTTCACCAGGAAAGGGCTTTAAACACCATGTAGTTCCATCTGCCGGCCATGGGCAGGGACACTGGTGGAGCTCCTGGTGGAGGGCTCAGATCGTGCCTGGTGGGCACTGGGGTCCTGTCAAGCACTGGGGTTTGTGGTGGGACCACAGAATGTTCGGGTTGTGATCCCACCCCAGATTTCCACCTTGCGCTTCCCGCCTCCAGGAATGGTCTTGGTACCATCTGCCTCCAGGTCACCCACACTGAGTGTGCAGCTTGGACTGAACTTAGTGGAAACGCTGAGGCTTTTCCAGCTCAGCTTGCCAGGACTGAGGGTATCAGCCTGGTGACAGCCTAGTGCCATCTCTGTTACATGGCCGAGGGCAGGGCAGGATCTGCAGCCACAAGCACTTTTGGCCATACCCAGAAGGTCACAGCCAGCGCTGGTGCTGGTGCCAGCAGCCTCACCATCCCTGCCTGCCAGCTGCACACCCAGAACACTGAAAGCAGCAACCAGACCCTTAACCAGTTCTCTTCCTTAGCCTAGTTAGTCTGGTTACTCCATGGGGTTTGTGAAACATGAGACTGGATGTTCACAACTTTTCCTACTCGCAGTTTTTGGATTGCACAAGATAGAACAGCAGCTTCCGATTAGCCACAAGTCACAAAAGCCCTGTGCAGAGCCGGCTACCAGCGGCACAGACCCCTTGAGAGGCTCTGAAAAGCATCCTGGGCATATCCCATCCACAGGGATCACATAATGCCAAGGACAGGGCACCAGCTCAGGTCCAGCTCTGGGACCAGTGTGCTGGAGGTGGGTGGGGCTGGGTCAGGGTGGGACATCACCACCTCATCGTGGTGCTGGTGCGGTGCTGAGGTGCTGATGTCCGAGTGTAACACTCTCCTATTTCTTCACAGCAATTCTCAGCGCTGACTGAAGTGCTTTTCCGCTTTCTGACAGAGCCCAAGGAGGTAAGGCGGAACTGGAGAGATGTGTGAGTGCAGCTCTGGTCAGAAACAGAAAAGATTTTGTCACTGCTCTTTCTCTTGAGCAGGTAGAAAGATTTCTGACGCAGCTCTCAGACTTTGCCACCATGAATAAAATCAGCCTGGGCCCCCTGAAAAACATTGTCAAAAGTATTCTTCTGGTACCCAACGGTAAGTGATGTATTTGCATATCCTGCCCTGAGGCCAGTCTGTCCCAGCCATTCCCGCAGGGCTTGGTTTGCACAATAAGTGTTAATGGTAGCTAATACAGTGCTTAGCACTTAAGAATCAAAAGTTCCCTTGTTTGGTGACTCTTTGTATTCTTTATACCCTGCCTGCATGCACATTTCACGGGCTTAAGTAAACTCCCGTAAATATGTGTGCATTAAATGCAGCACAACATCTTGGTTTAAGCAGTACCTGTAAATCCTTTTTGCCAGATCAGGGCAGCGTCGCGTTGGCACCGAGTCTCTGCAGGAACGTCCACCCAAGTGACCCAGTGCTGTAATTCCTCCAAGGCCAAGCGCTGTTGGGGACAAATAAGACAGTGCACGGGCGTTTGGAGCGGGCTGGGACTGCTGCAGTTCCAGGCCATGTGAAGGAGACAGCTGACCTTGCAGATACAGAAAAACAATCACCGTGTCCAGCTCTTTATCGTTCAGAAACAGTGACGAAGAGGTTCGGGGGGATTCCACTGGAATACCCCAGACTCCAGCACTTTATAGGATTACTGTGATGTTGTGGCTGCCATTTGACACGATAATGCATCAAACACTCCACGGCACGTTCATCCCATTGATCCTTCCTGTTATTAATAGTCCCTTGCTATTACTCTTGAGCCCTGTAGCTTCCTTCACAGCCCTGATGCTGAGCACAACTCTTTTCAGAAATTGTTTTGAATTTGTCCTACTGCTTCAAGCAACTTTTCCTGTCCAGGAGTAGCAATAATTTTCTTTCCTGCAACCGTCTTGTGGGGATTTAATGCAGAATTTGCACTTTTTCCCATCGTGATTCAGGCCTTGGTGCCCCCATCTTGTCGTTCCTGTGTGTGAGCACTGGCTTCAATCCCGTTGTAACTTTTCCTCAGCTCTGGGATGCCACGATATCAAGGATCAGACCAGATCACAGCAGATAACTTCGCCTCTGTGCTACACAGCCGGAAAGCCACGTGGGGCTGGCAGTCTCCTTGAATTTATGAGATTCCTGCTCTTGGCTTCAGAGAGCAGAAGCCTTGTAAAGGTCCCTGTGCTGCCTGGGCCCCAGAACAAAGGGGGAAGGCGCAGCGGGGGAAAGTGTTATATGCACACGTTCACACCCATCATCCCAAACACAGCAGGTAGGTCAAATTAGCAGCCCGCCAGCCTTAACAGTTCTCCTTTAACAAGCAAAGCGGCTACAGGAGAGAAAGCAGCAGCTTCAAAACATAACCGCTGTCGCTGTTCCCATGGATACCTGCAATGGGATCTCGCCCTCTCCCAGGCACTCCCAGAGCCCGGACTTTTAAAGCACCGGGCATCTGCAGAGATACTGGCAGGCACGACTGGGTTTCCAATCTCCGAGGAGCTGTGGTTTGCTTCAAAACACAGCTCAGAAACAGAGGCTTTCCAGCGACGGGTCCCGTCCCTGCCTCTGTTTGACTCAGTAAAAATTGGTTTGACTCATTAAAAAGTGATTTCTTTTCTTCTTTGTGGTGTTTGTTCAGGTGCCCTGAAGAGGAATTTGTCTTCTGAACAAGTCAGAGCAGATTTCATTGCTCTAGGTAGGTCACATGATTTCCACTAAATAAAAGATAATTAATATTTATCACATATAGTAATCTCATATGGTTTCCCCCCACAGGCCTTAGTGAAGAGAAGGCCAGTTATTTTGCAGAACAGGTATTCATATATTTTTGCTTGTTTCTAAGCTAACAAAATGTCAGTTCTGTGAGAGGGAACTCATAAAACCCCACTGTGCTCCTGGGACACATCAGCACGTTGGGTATTTTCTTCAAAACCAGCTTGGGATTTTGAACTGAAGATCCTCAGAGAGCTAATAAGGAGCACTTTGTCTGATAATACCTCTGGTTTGCCAGGGCCTCTCCCCCATCAGTGTCACAGTTCCTGCACTGCTGTGTGGCTTTCATGTGATGTTTTTGTGCTTCCCATGTTTTGAGCCCCGAGGTCATGCAGTTACATGAATACATGGCTTCTTGCACAGATATTGTTACACTGAACCAGTGCTAAAACAAAACCAGTCAGTTTCATGTACAGAAGTGACAGGGCAGATGGAAATCCTAGCAAGACTCAAGCACCTCTGAAAGCCCTCCTGATCACATTAGTTCTCTCTTTACTCTGGGCTTCTGCCATGCTCTGTCTTCATTCAGATTCTTGTTGAAGTTTCAGGTACAAACAGAGGCCTCTCTGAATTAATTGCTGGTGTGTGTTTTGCTCTTGTAGTGGAAGCTGAATTCCCCCACCCTAACACGCCTGGCTGTGGGTCAGACACTGATGATTAACCAGCTGATAGACATGGAGTGGAAGTTTGGAGGTAACAGAGCTACAACATAAACTGGAGGGGTTGGGAAACCCAGCAGCAGCTCTTGGCTAAATAACGTTTTATGTCACTGCTTAACTAACAGATTATCTGCCTTCTCTTCTTTCTGACTCACAGTGACTGCTGGGAGCAGTGAGCTGGAAAAAGTGGGAAGTATCTTCTTACAGGTAAATCTCCCACATCACAGAGTTCAGCTTGTAGGGCAGTTGAGGAACAAGCTCCAGCCAGGCATGTGGGAAGCACTGGCAGTGAGGGAGGGAGAGGGAGGCTCTGTGGGTCTCACAGGAACTCTGTGACTGCATCTTCAGTCTCCAAGTGCTGCTGCCAGCAGAGAGCAGACACGCTGCTGTTTGTTTCTCCTCTGAAGACATGAGGTATCACAGGAACGTGGCCCGTTCTGAAAAGCTGTTCAAAAAGCTCAGTTTAGCAAAGGTCAGCCTTCTTGGGGAGGGAGGGAAAGCGGGATCAAGGACTTACAGAGATCTTCCCAATGCCCAGGGTATCTGTTCCTACAGTGACACTTCTTGAAAGGCCTGTCAAAGATGTGTGTGCTGTGCAGCAGTCAAACTCACAGCAGACTTCTGCTCTGCTGTCCTCTCCTGGTGCTCAGATACAGGCCTCTGAACTAAAATACTTCTGCTTTTCCTTTCCCCAAGCTGAAGCTGGTGGTTAAAAAAGGGAGTCAATTGGAAAACGTGTATGTTGGTGAGTTAACAGTTCTGACAAGAGGGAAGGATGGGAAAGGTGCAATTTGGGGCTCGGGGCGTTGGTGGAGGTGGGGGAGTCTGGGGGCAGAACCAGGGTGGGGTCACTGCAAAAGCATCACTGTGGCTGTTGCTGCCTCAGCCTCTCAAACACTGTGGCTGTTCCTGCCCCACAGGCACTCCAAAACTGTTCAGGAACACTGACTTTTGGGCACCTTCACATCTGGGCCTCAGTAAACACTGAGCAGTCAGAGCAGCAGGGCAGAGGAGGAAAAGAAATTATTCCCAAGCATGGAGTGCTGTTGGGAGATCCCAGCCTGGCCCCCCTGGCAGCCTGGCTAGCATAAGGAACCAGCTGCTGGGAATCACAGTGGCTAATCCTGCCCAGCTTAGGTGAACATGAGTTGCTCTGTGGTAGCACCAGAACAGCTTTGCCAATGTTGGAAATGTAACCTGAAATCTAAGATTTGATGCCTCTTTGGTTTTTTTTTCTGCAGAGTTAACTTTGCCCCAGTTCTACAGTTTTCTGCATGAAATGGAACGGGTCAAAACCAGCCTGGAAAGCTTCAGCTGAAGCTGCACAGAGCTGAGCCGACATCTGTCCGGGATGTTTAATTCCTCCTCGTGGGCCTGCAGATCTGCTCTTTCCCAGCTGACTCTTCACACCCTGATAAGAGAAGACAAGCTGTGCAATGAGCAGTGGTGTCATGGCCCAGCAGGACCCATCAATCCTTTAGAACCTGAAACTTGAGCTAAGTTTCAGCTTTTTCAAAGCACCTACAGGTCCACTCATATTTTTTTTTTTTCTACTATACTATTATAAGAAACTGTGGTCAGAAGTAATGTGGAAAGCTTTACTAAAATAGCAAAGAAATAAACGCATTCCCATCCTGCTCTATTTGTATCAGAATCTGATTTTGTAAGAAAAAGAGAAACAGGAGCAAAGAATAATTTTGAAACTTGGAAGGATTAAGCAGAAAGGATGACAAAAGCAAGGAGAGCATCTAATGTGGGGAATCACTTAGTGCTCCCTTCAAGCCTCTCCCTTCTCTTGTATTAAGAAACATGTTGATTAGCTTCTTCCCAATTGTGCCTCATTATGGGAAAGTATCTCAGTGGTAGGTGATTTTAAATCTTAACCAAACAGCTGCCTCTGTGCATGAGGTGGGAGGGACATCTCGGGGGGTTTGAGATAAATCTCATTTGGATGTGCTGCTCTTTAATCTGCAGCCTGTGTGACATGGCACAGTCAGACCCAGCCCGTTTGGACATATGTCCAAACCCCATGAAGTGCCATTAGCTCCACTCTTCAGTTGTCTGAGGGTGGGGATGAGCTCTTCATCGTCTTCATCAGGAGGCAGAGGGGTGCTCCAACCCACCTGGGGCAATGTTACAGTCACTGAGGTTCCTCTCATGTCCAGACTGTTGAGCAGTCCTGAGCTGGCTGAAGCCTCTCCCACAGCACAGGGATGAAGGAAGCTCCTCTGATGAAGCCCCTCTGATGAAGGACACATCCCAAAGCATCTCTGTGTCCCTGGCACACTCAGCAGTTCCAGTGAAGGGAATAAACCACATTACCAGGGAATATGCCAGTAAGATCTGTGTTTCCAGCCTCCACCTGAAGGGATTCGCTGTCCCATGGTATCCTGCCAGTCTGCTGTGGGGCTCCCTGCAGCAGCAGCTGCTTCCAGTTAAACCCATCCCAAACAGATCATTTCTGTGAGAAAAGCATCACAAAGCTCCCTGAAACTCACAGCTTCACCCGTGGGTTTCCAGCTGCAGCAAACCCAGCACTGAGTGTCCCTGCACTGCATTTCCTGCAGTGCTGCAGGAGTGACTGGAAACAACAGCGGGCACAGGCTGAGCCATGTATTTGGGAACTGGGGAATCCTGCTGGCAAACCCAGGAACAGATTTATTTATTTTCCCACATATCAGGTCAGTCACAAGCATTTCAATCTTTGTCACATGCTTACTGTAAAAATGAAAAAACAAAACCAAAAACCGCTGAAATAATGTTCTACAGAATATCCCATCTCTTTTTGGGTGGCAGGAAAAGCTATTTCAGGGAGGAAGAAGCAGTCCAAATGGCTGCCGCTGTCTCAAGACAAAAGCGATTTTTTTGCGTTACATTTTCTGCTGCCTGCTCCCATTATTTCTCCTCACCCTCCCAGTGCCAGGGCAGCACTGCTCAGCCCTATCCGGTTCTGTCGGGAAGCGGCCGCGGCGCTGCGGGGAAGATGCCAGGCTCGGTTGTGGGTCAGGAATCCGCCGTCCCCCCGCGCTCCTCCCCCTGCCCGGTTGGGATTAAGCTGCTCGGGGCTGACGCACGCCGGGCCCGCTGACCCCGAGAGCAGGGGTCACCTCCGTGCTGCTCCATGGTCCCCACGGGCGGCTCTGATCGGCGGCATTTGCGCCATGGCCTGACCTCGCTGCTGCCACCAGCGCTCCCGGGGAGCCACCAGCGCCCCTTCATCCCCCGCGCTTGGCTGGGCATGAGCCGAGCTGGCAGACCCCTGGGGGAGGGATGGAGGG
>NW_005054337.1:2749704-2752410 GCF_000277835.1 Geospiza fortis | reverse complement strand
CCTCCTCTCCAGCACTGCGGTTTCTCTGCTGCCTCGGGCTGCCAGGCAGTGTCTCTGGGTGCAAGGGAGATGGCAGAGTGGCCCCAGCAGCCAGGCTGCCGTGGGGACCCTGTGCTCCAGGCATCCTCCCGCCCACCCCCGCCAGCACCAGCGCCAGCAGTGCTGCAGAGAACAGGGGCTGCACTCTGGGCTCTGTCAGCTCCCAGCGTGCATTCAATGCTGTTGTGGTTCTCAGACATGTCAGATGCTAATGACCAAGGGAATTGGGATGTTTTCAAATGAAGCATCTTCTCCCTTCTGGAAATGCCAATGCTGCTGCTCCTTTCCTATGTGAAGGAATCCTCCAAACCCTGAGAACAAAAGCCTCAGCTCCGAGGGAGCAGAGCAGATGTGGGCTCCACTCGTGCCTGTGAGCCCATGGGCAGGCAGGGAAGGAAGGACTTGGGTCTCCTCACTGCTGGCTCTGCCTGACCATGAGCAGGTCATGTGGGAACTGACAGAGCTCCCCTGGGACATCCTGGTTTCCACAGACCTCACCAGGAGCTGCTTCATCCAGAGGACTTTTAGCTTGGTGTGTATCCCTGTCGCAACCTTCCCATTTGCAAAATAGAGTGACAAATCTCAGGCCTGACCAACAGCTGGGAGGCAGCCATAGCAGGTGAGACAAGCCAGGGAGCAGAAACGGCAGGCGAGGGCCCCAAGGCAGCTGGAGCTCAGCCCCGTGCTGAAGGCAATCCTGCCCTTCCTCACTCCATGCCGTCCTCTTCCCCAATTCCTCCAGGTTTTGGGGTGATGCAGCACCCAGCAAAAATACCAGCTGTGAAGTGCAGCTCCCCAGATTGCTCTATCTGCCTGGGAACAGCAGCCCTGAGCATGCTGGGCGGCACCACTACCCTGCGGTGCCACATGGATTCCTGGGGACAGGGACCCTCAGGGGCTGCGTGGGGCTCCCTGGGGGTCCCATGGTGCTTGCTGTCTCCTCACCAGAGCAGACAGGCGAGGGTGGCATTGGCCACAGCACCATGCAGCTGAGGACACTCCCAGGGATGAGTCCTCAGCCTGCCTGGGGACAGGATTCTGCACCCTCTGCTCAGAATAGGGGGAAGGCATCCCACCCTGCCTGCAAAATGGAGCTGCTGCCTCCCCTTCTTGCAGGAGGTGGGGGAAGAGACTGGTGGTGTCCAAGGCACTGGAAATATTCCTAGCATGTTGTCTGCTCCCAAGCCTTGCCATCTCTCTAGGCAGTTCTTTGTCCAAGCACTCTGGGAACAATTGGGGTTGCTCAGCCAGACCGCAGGCTGTCGATCAGCAGAGGGAATGAATGCTCCAGCATACGGATCCCATCTTCTCCCACAGCAAGGGGAGGTGGCCACCAGAAACCAGCCTGTGGCACAACAGCACAGGCAGAAACAATGCCCGGGCACCCAGGCCAGTGCCAGCCCCGGGAAGGGGGTGGGTGCTCCCCAGCCCATCCGAGGAACAGCCCAATGGGAGGGAGTGGCTGGGCATCCCCAGGCCCCATGTGGTTGGCACAGCCATGGTGACAAGGTCCCTGTGTGATCCTGCACTGCAAGTGGCTGAGGAGGAAGAGCTGGGTCCTGGGGGACAGAGAGGAGCCCCCAAGCTGTGGGATCAGAGCTTGGCCAGCCCCTCTCAGCACCCAGCACCTTCGGGGTGTCCTATCCAGGGCTGATGGCATTTACTCCCTTGCAGGCACAGCCTCACAAAGGATGCCAGGCCCTGTGGTGACAAATCCATCCTGTCCCCGAGAGCGTGTTGCAGCTTTTCCTCTCCATGACACCCTGAGCAGCCACGGGCTGGTGCTTAGCGGGGGGAGCACCCACCAGCCCCCCGCTGAGGCAGCTCAGCCCATTTCCCAGCACTCAGCCCCAGTTTATAGGGCTGCTCTGTCCCAGGGGCATCACTGCCACCACTAACGAGGTTATCCCAGACCAGGCACCGACAGAAAGGGAAAGCAGGGTTAACCCTTGTGCCACTGACACATCCCACAGCACTGGGGAACAGCTTTGCTTGGAAACGAGATTTTAACAAGCCCCAGTGGGGATGGGGAGCTGTGAAACACCAGGGGAGGATTTCCTTGCCATTCCCATGCCAGCCCCAGCAGCGCAGCATCCCTGCTCTCGGAGCAGCCCCATATCCATGACAGCAGCACCAAGCCCTGAGGCTACACCTTGCAGCCGGTGTCCATGGCAGCAGCACAGAAAGGCCGGTGCATGACCCCCATCATGTCCCCATCCCTCAGCTTTGTTTCCCATCAGCAGCTGGGATGTGGATAAGGAGCAGGGCGCAGCCAGGGTGCAGGCAGGAGACGCTGGGTGGCCGAGGCCACTGCTGCCCACAGGGACACAGCACCACTCACATTCCTGCGGGAGAATGTGAAGGCTGCAAGCAAGGTCAAGGGCCCTTTCCTTGCTGGAACTCGGCGTCACGCCAGCACCCGGGTGGCCCGACCCGCCGTCCCGCGGGGCTGGAGACTGTCCCTGCACCCTCACCCCACTGCCCCTCATCTGCAGGGCTGGCTGGGACACGGGTGGGTGCTGGAACGCTCCCCCAGGGACCACCAACGCGGGCAGCCCTGGTTATCCGGCTCAGCAACCCCTGCGGGGCGGGGATTGGGGTGGGATCCCCAGGCAGGGCCCCTCCGTTTGCACCCCCGCTGCTGAGACCCGACAAACTCACGGCACC
>NW_005054337.1:2746235-2748873 GCF_000277835.1 Geospiza fortis | reverse complement strand
TTTCCTCGCCCACCCCAAAGCCGGGCGTCACCCCCGTCATCCCACCCCAGCCCCCCCGGGACTGCCCCTGCAGCAGCCCCAGCCCCGAGCCCCGGCTCCCACGGCCTCGGGCAAAGCCCCCCGCGCTGGCTCAGCTCCGGGTTGGGGGCAGGAGCCCCCGGACTTATTCAAAAGCAATAAAATTGAACCCAAACGTCCCTGTTCCGTTCTGTCACCCGCGGCTCGTGTTGGAGTGAGCTCCCGTCCCACCGCACACGCCCTGTGCTGCGCTGGGTCAGGCAGTTCTTCAGTCAGGCTGGCTGCGATAAGAGCAGATTAAAAATAATCAAAACAATAACGAGGAGACCCGTCACCTCTCTGGGGGGCACCTCACGGCGCCTGCTCCCAGCCAGGCAGGCTGGGACCTGTGCCCATCCCACTGCAGGTGGCCTTAGCAGGGCCAGGTTCCAGGGAGGCAGCAGGAGCAGGGGATGCTGAGCTCTCTGGAGCCCCCCTGGGCGCAGAAAAACCCGGCAGAGGCAGAGCCCAACGTGCTGGCCCGGCTGCATGGGGTGGGACTTGGGGGGGAGCCAGAGCCCCCCTCCCTGGGCTGCGGGCGTGAAGCAGCTCGACAGAGCAGAGCAGGTGAAGGAGAGGGGGAGCACCCACCTTTCCACCAGTTTTTCTACTTGCTCCATCTCACATATAGCGAATTCTGAGCACACAATGCAGTTATTGAATAAAATTATGCTTTTTTTAGTACTTGTATGCATGTGGTTTTTAAGGCTCTGCCTAGAAACCAACCTCTGAGCCAGGAGCAGAGAGATCGGAGGGGAAAGCCAGGCCAGCCGTGGACAGCTGTGGGACACAGAGATGCAAGCGCAGCACTGTCAGCCATAGCAGCTGGCAGGTGACACATCCAGCCCGTGCAGGTGACGCGCCCATCGCTCCTTCCACTCCAGGAAGGAGGAGAAAGCTCTCCTGGCTGGGGCAGGGATCATTAGGGAGAATGGCCAGCCCGGGGCTGCCTCTCCTCTCCCTGTCTCTGTCCCCCATGGCGCCAGCTCTGTCCCCCTCCCGCAGAGCTCTGCCTGTGCCCGTCAGGACGAGTCCTGCCTCCCCTCCGCCATCTCGCTCGCTCTCCCTCCAGGCAGCGGAGCCGAGGTGCTGCCAGCTCCATCTGCACAGTGCAGCGAGCACCGGGCCAAGGGGCAGGACCCACAATCACATTTCCTTGGAGCACATTGTGCTCCCGCCTTGCCGAGGGTGTTGGAAATGGGTGGCTGTAATAATGGCGCCGTGAATAACCACAGCTCACTCACTGTGGCTTCCAAGCTCAGTGTGCTCCAGCTCCAGCCTCATCCCCTCCCAAGGCTGTTCCCCGCCATGACGTGCCCTGGTTTCCAACCTGCCTTATAACCTCCTGCCTTGGCCCAGGTATCTGCAGTCCCCACACCCACCCACAAGCTCCCATCAGCACTTCCCCCGTTGCAGCTGGCTTGGCTTTGACCTGTGTTCTCCTCCCAGCAGGACCCCCACGGACTGGGGACACAAAACCCCCAAGCAGGGACTCTGCTGCCCTGTGACAGGCAGTGCTGCCCAGACACGGTGCAGCACAAAGGGCTCATGGAGCTTTTATTGCTGCTCCTCCTGCAGGGCTCCCCCAGACCTGCCTGGAGCAGAGCCTCCCTTGGAGCCAGCATTCTACAAACAGCATCCCCAGGGCCCTCCCCAGGGCTGGGGCTCAGGTCCCCACGCCCGAGGCAGCCCGGATACAGGGCAGCAGGTTCTCCTCTGCCACCAAACCTGGCTGTGGCTGCACTGGTGCCATCTGTTCGTCAGGCACAGTCCCGTGTCACGCTGTGCTGTGGGAGCCGTGCCAAAGCTCCCGGACCCTGCTGGAGCACCCGCACTGGAACCGGGCTCTGAGTGCCGCGACCGATGCGATTTGCAGCCCCGGTGAAAAGATGAGGGCACAGATGCCAGCGGCGTTTCCTGGCTCTGGAGATGAGCCCTGCCGGGTGGGGCTGCGGGTGCTCGGGTTGTGGGGGCAGACTGGGGGGGTCCAGGGCTCAGGTGGGGGGCATCTCGCCAGACCACCCGCCAGGATGGGGAGATGGATGCCCTGTGGGCTCCCAGCAAGGACACGGTAGCTGCAGGGCTGGAGTGGCATTGGGAAGCCTCGGGCTGAGCTCTGTCCCGCTCTGCTTGCTCGAGAGTGAAAGGATTTGTCAACAGGGAGCTGATGAGTCCCGCGGGCAGCCAGCTCGCCCTCCTCCCAGCACCCCCTGTCCAGCAGGTGGGCTCCTGACGGCCATTGCAGGCACCCAGAGCAGGCTCTGAACCCACCGTCCCACCAAAGCCCCCAGTGTGGGGGCCCCGACCCCACGGGTTGGACAGCACAGCAGCTCTGGAGGCTCTGAACCTCTAAGGTGTTTCTGCAGGATGCTCAGTGTGACCCGGGCAGTGCTTGGCACACGGAGCAGCCACACGCGGCGGAGACAGGAATATGCTTTCACCAGGAGAACAACAAGAGCCTCTGATGGCTGCCATGTCCCTTGTAAACACCAACTTTGAGAGCATCAGATTACAGCCGCTGCCTGGGCTCCAAACAAGATGGTAATCGGGAGCACGGAGGCACCCTGCCTGCATCCTGCTT
>NW_005054337.1:2741197-2745074 GCF_000277835.1 Geospiza fortis | reverse complement strand
TGTCCCAGCCCGGCCGCAGCGCAGTGAAGGCGAGAGGGACGCAGGGAGGGAAGGAGCCGCCGGGCGATTCCTGAGGGGCTGGCACACACACAGCCGCTGGAAGCGACCGGAGCCAATCCCCCGGCTCCCTTTGTGATGCTTCCTGACACAGATTCCCTCTCCATGGCTGACTTTGCAAGTTTCCCCATCCTCTTCTCCTCCTCGCGCGGCTCCTTTTCATGCGACTAAATTATACACGAGAGGAGGGACATGCTGGAAATTCTAGTGACAAAATAGAAATGAGCAGATTTGCGCAGGCGGCTGCAGCCCGGCCGCCTCCGGGACTCCTGTGAGCCAAGGGGGACCGGACCGAGTCCCAGGGCAGCAGCATTAAAGCCCGTGAATTTTGAAACCACCAAGGAAAAGGCTTTTCCTGCGGCAGCAGAGGAGCGCGGGCGTGTGGAGCAGATCGCGGTGGGTGCCAGGACCGCGGCCCCTCCACGCAGAGCGGCTGCTGTCCCAGCGCACAGCACCCTCGGGGACCGCAGGCGACGCATTCGCTTCCCCGGAGAAATGTGTTGTTTGGGAGCCAGTAAAAAATATGCAAATCTGGGAGGCCGGGGGAGCGCGGGGCCGGCAGGCGAGGCAGTGGGATGGGATTTGGCGTGTCACGGAGCGGGACGGGGAGCTGTGCCCGGGATAGCGGCTCCTCCAGACCGCGGGCATGCGGAGAAGGCTCCTGCTCCCGCAGCCGGGGTGGGTGGAGCATGCTGTCACTTTTTGGTGCTGGGCAAGCCCGGCATCGCTGTCGCAGGATTGCTGCCTGTGCAATGAGTCAGGAGCAGCGCTGCCACGTTTTCCTCCTACAGGCAGCGTCCCGTGGCGGGTCGGTCGTGCTCCGCACCGGGACGCGCCCGCACACGCGGTGCTGCTGCTTCAGCTCCGACGCCACGTGGGTGGGTGAATCTCCGGCAGCGACTCTCCGGGGAAACCCCTCTGTTTGGAAGGATGAGGACACCGACCTGCAGCTCGGACGAGATGTGGAGCGCCTGGCTCAGGCAGCGATCCCACGGGACACGGGCATATTCCTGTGCCTGCGTCCCACCTCCTCTGCCAGACAATGAAACACTGCCCTCCTTCCCAAGTCGCAGCAGAACAAATAAAGCAAGCGCCATATGGTGCCAAGACACGTTGGAAATGGGGCCAAGCCCAGGAGGTAGGGGAGGTGGCAAGGCTCCATCCCCACACCAGTCCCCATCGCCAGCTCCAAGGCAGGGCTGTCCTTGGGGGAGCCCTGTGCCCACTCCTCCTCCTTCCCCCTGCAGCCACTGCCACGCTGCCAGGCAGAGCTCTGCATTTCAGCCACGGTTTGCCTGCAGTCCTGGGGGAGCACAGGAACCAAAGCTGTCCCCGGGAGCACTTTTTCCTCTAAGGGCTGGCCAGGGGACACAGGTGTCACTGCTGGACTGACACTGCTGTCAGGAGATAATGCCCTGCACCCTGCCACAGGACACTGCTACCTCTCCCCCAGAATTACCAACGGCAGTGGGGACCACAGACAGCTTGTTCCCACAGGGGCTGGAGGAGAAGCCTCCCACCCGCTCCAGGCTGCCACAGATACCCCACTGCAAGAAGAAAGTGGCACCATCTTTCTGCCTGTCACAGCAATCCTGCCTGGATCCTCCCACAGCCCTGCAGCTCCTGGATACCCTGTGTGTTTTCAGGCGAGTCACCTCCAAGCACAGGCACCCAGCAGTGAGGTACCTCCCAGGAGATTTGGGCATCCTATGGTAGGGCTTTCAGAGGTGCTGAGAGCCTGCAATTCCCTGCAGCCTGCTCTGTGGAGCAGAGCACCTCCCTCTGAAAACCCAGCCTGCCCTGCTGCCCAAGGCCTGACTCGGGAGAGCAGATCCCAGAGCTTCCTTGGGGGCAGGATATGATGAGCTCCTGGGGGAAGAGGGGGACTCCAGGAGCCCTTCACACTCTAACAGACCTTCTGCATGTGTGGCAAGCAGATGCCAGCCCTGTCTGTGCCTGGGAGCCAGGTCACAGAACTCATGTGGCACTTACCCACCTGCCACCCTCATTCACCCCATTCCCTCTGCAAAGGCCTCCAAAAGTGAAGCACCTGGCTCTGTCCTCCAGGTTGAATACAAGTGAGGTTCTCTTTTGTGTTTGAGGTTTTGTAGCCACAGGGCTCAATTCTCTCACTGCAAATGGGAGCAGATCATTTGCACCTGAGTCACAGAGATGAGAATCAAGTAAGTTGTGCAAGCAAAGGACTTTGTTGAATCATACACAAAAATGTTGGGATGATAAGGATCAGACAGGACCCAGGAGTAGCCCACAGATCTCTCCATCTCTGTGCCATCCTCCTTCCTACTTTAAAGAGGCAGCACTGCCTGATGGAGTGTCTCACAACCTGGCTCCATCCCTACCTATCCATGCTCCCATGACCTGGCTCCATCTTCTCTACCTTAACTATGGATCCTCTGGGAATGCTCCACACCAATGAGTGCTTGACAGCTGCTCTGCAGATCCAAAGCACTGTGTGAAAATAGTATTATTTATTGACAATGTTACAGGTAATGAGAAAAGCAAGAGGCAGCCTTGTCCTGCACAGCCTACCCGGATCCCTGCAGAGGAAATGTGAGCATGGCAGAGGGTCCCAGCTGTGGTGCTGTTTGCTGACCAGTGCCTGTGGAGGTCTGCCCTCATCCTGGTCCCAGCTCCACTTGGGCTTCTTACCCACCACGTGTTGATAAACAGAAAAAAAAAGTACAATGGCTGCATTGAAGTTCCCAGTTAAACAGAACAGCAGTGGCTGCTCAGAAGGGGAACTTCTGCATTATCTTTTGCTCTGTAAATTCAGAGGTGGGACTTGCTGAAACAGGAACAATCCACAGGCCAGATCTGAATTTCTGAACACCCCTGGTGTGAGATCTCGGGCAGGGTTAAATGCCAGCAGGCAAAAGAACAGCAGCAACCCCAGGAACAAAGAGGACACGGGTATTTTGGCTCCTAGGAGCGGGGGAAGGAGTTACTGGGAGAAGTGGGGCTGGGCCATGCCACGTTCCAGCACATGCAAGGCAAGGCCAGGGATCCCAGGGGGATCACCAGGTACTGAGTGGCAATGGGCTCCACCAGAGGCCAGGGATCCTGCCTGGATCTCCAGGGAACAACGGGCAGCAGGCTCTGCTGGAGCCTGGGGCTCCAGCTCTGGCACCACAGCCACGCACACAGGGCAGTGCCCAGCTGCTGCAGGGTGAGCACAGCTGAACCCAGCAAGTCACTGAGCTGCAGGCAGCACAGCACAGGCAGGGAGAGCAGGAAGGAAGCCCAGGCAGGGAGCACAAGCAGGGGAACAGAGGCAGGGTGTGCAGGCAGGGAACACATGCAACAGTGCCAGCAGCAGCAGCAGCCTACCTAGGGGAGAACCAGGGGTCCAGGCTGTGACCCAGCACCCTGCTGCTCCCCAGGCCCTTGATGGTGTGACAATCCCGGGGGTCTGCAGCCTGGTTTGTGCTGAGCTGGCAGGGTCCTGCTCAGCAGCAGCAGCCAGGTGGGATCCTGTGCCTGGAGGAGGCACGGCAGGATGAGCCCAGAGCAATCTGTTCGGCTCCAAGTAGGTGGTAAATGAGCGGCAATGGAAGAACCACTCCCCGGTAGCTCCAAAGTGGGGCGTCAGCGACGAGCCGAGCTCTAACGAGCCTCGGGGAGGCTGGAGCCCTCCGTGCCATTTCATCTCTGCTGCTCTGCGTCGGATTTCCCAGGAGCCCTGCAGCCTCGGCCACATTAATTATGCAAATGAAAAGGTGATGCCAACTCACCGTTCCTCGGCAGGGTCCCTGCGAGGGAAGTTGGGCCCGAGCAGCGGGCGGCGCCCCGGCTGGGGGCG
>NW_005054337.1:2735039-2741162 GCF_000277835.1 Geospiza fortis | reverse complement strand
GCGAGGTAGTGGGGGCCGGAGGAGCGGCCGCTGCCCTGGCTGGGGCAGGGAGGGTCCGGGAGCACACCAGGCAGGATGGATGTTTGCAATAATTATCCAGTCATCCCCTTCAAGTGTACTGCAGCCATAGCAACAGACAGATGTTCTGTCCCAGCCAGAGTCCGCAGCGAGCTGGGGAGGGAAGCACAAAAATTAACCCGTTCAGCCCTAGGATGGCACAGAATCCACTTTATCCTGGGATCATCCCACACTTGGGACATCCCTGAGGAAATCAGGCAAAACCCAATCACACAGTCCCCAAATTAATCCAGGAGAAATTGCCCCAGTGCTGTCTGACACAGAAAGTTGGATGAGAATCAGCAGCATCCCGTGGGATGGGGAATGGCTCTGGGAGGGCTCTGCTGTCTCCTGTCCCACATGGAAGCAACCTGGCTGAAGGTCATCATCTCCTGGGGGTGATGCTGCAGGTGAGGCTTTCCTTCTCTGCTGGTAACTAGCCTTTGGAGGGAGATGGATGGCAGCAGGACCTTGCTCAGGGACAGCCACAAGCAGCTCTGCCATCAACAGCCACACAGTGCCCTCTGCCCAGACCCTGCTGGGCACCCAGCTAGGCAGGAGGGATGGATGAGCCACATGGACCACTGTCCACTTCTGAGTTAACAGCTGGGTCAAAGCCTTTGAAGTATTCAGAGGTGGGATGCAGCCAGACTGAGGAATAGCTGGCATTTCTTTATCCTGCTGCTGTGCCAGTTCCCAGGGTTCAGCCTGAGTCCATTAAATCTCACCCAGAAATATCACCACAGTGTCCCCCAACACACCAAAAATGTGAACCCAGCTTTGCCTGGGGCCTGCTGAGCAGGCAGCACTCCCCAGGCACAAGGTGTCTTCTCCACCTGCCAGGAATTCCTTCCAGCATTGGCATTTAAATGTTGTAAGGTAAAGGCCAGGCCCCCATGGGTGGGTCCTCTGGAAGGATCAGAGCTGCCCACCCCAGCTTTCCCCTCCTGTGCCAGCTGTGCCCAGGGGTCCTGCAGAAGCAGCAGGGATTCCTCAGAAAGCAGAGCAATGCCCTGATTTCAGAGCAGGCTCATTGGAAAGCCCCATCCAGGTGTTTGCAGCTGCAGATGCTGCTGGAGTGCACCCATGGTGAGGATTTCAAAGGAGCGAGAAGGGGCTGGGTAGGACAGCCTGAGCAGATGTGCCTGGAACAACAGATCACACCTGGAAAAATGGACAGGACCCTGCTCTGGGCTGGTGGAGGAAGACAGAACCTCCAGCACAGAATCAGAGAATCAAGGAACCACAGAGCTGCAAAGGACAGAAAAGACCTCTAAGATCATCGAGTCCAACTGTTAACCCAACACAGCTGTGAGAGGTCACAGGAACACTCTTACTTCTTAAACTGTAAGATTATTTTTGGTTCAAATTCCTTCCCTCTTGTCCTCTGCCATGCAGACAATGAGATCTCCAGCTTGCTGAGGGCACCCCAGCTCCTCCTGGCTCCTCCTGGCTGCTCCCAGTGCCTGCTGACAGTTTGTGCCGCCTTAGCACAGCCCAGCCTGCAAATCTGTGGTCTCCTGGTTGGGTTTTTTTTTCTCCCCTTCTTTCTCCTGAAGAGAAAAAGCAGGGAAGGGTGAATTTGCTGGTCTTGAAACCGAGGGAGACGTGGCATCATGTGCAGTCACAGAGGATGTGGGCAGGTGCCATCAGCCTTCCCCACGCAGCTCTGGGAATGGAGCTCAGCCCTGCTCTGCAGCTCCCTGGCTGTTCCTGCCCAGGCTCCCACACAGCTCTGGCAGCTGCTGGGTATTTCAGTTCTTCCCCACGGCGCCAGGCTACCCCACTCCTTCTGTGGCTCTTCCCCTGAGCACATCAATCCAGTGGCCACGTGGTTGGATTCCCAGCCTGCTGAAGGCACGCTGGAGACTGAATAAGAAGGTGGGAAAATTGTCTATTATTTCCATAAATCCCCTCTCAATCTGCGACTTTGGCTGCTCTGTTTCTCTTAGTCCCAGGCCTCTCCCAAGCAGAAGGTCTGACCAAATGATGTTTGGTGCTGTGATACAGACAGAAATCCAAGAGGCTCCAGAAGGAATCCACGCTCCTTGCTGACTTCCCTGAGCTGCTTTGACTTATTATCTGACCTGGATCTAAATTGGGTTTTGATTAAAGTCAAGAATAATTCTACTTGGGGAAAGCTCATTGTTTAGGCTCCGAGTCAGCAAAAGTTACAAGAGAATTAAATCAGATTTCTCACTTTGGGCACAGAGACCCCGATGGGACCCCTGGCAGTGCCCAGTGCCCGCTGTGAGAGGCAGCCATGCTGGGCCATGTCACCCAGAACCTGACCAAGCTCTTTTTTGCAGCCACCAGGCTCTGAGGTCACTCCTGTGGACCCTGATGGCTCCAATGCTTGGTCAGCATCTCCCTGTTTCAGACACAGGGATGTTCATGGTCTGTTCATTCTTACTCATCTTGCCCTAAGGTGGTGCCAGGGTTTAGCCCATGTCCCTCCCTGGTGTCTATCTCTGGTTTTCCACAAATGTGTCTTCTCTCAGCATCCATTTCTCAGAGATCAGGAAGCTGAGTCATCTCTGTAAGACACTCTCCTCTCTCCTGAACAATCCAGCAAACTCTCCCTGCACTAGTTTCAGACTAAATTCTCCCAGTGTGCCTCACCAGAACCAGGTGGCTGTCCAAAGTGTTGCCAGAGCCCTCATACTTTTCTGTGCCTCCCTTGAAACAACTCTCCCAAGACAACTTGGGATCATTTCCCTTTTCCTCCCTGCTGGTGGATCACAGCTACCCAGCTGGTGGATCACAGATCTCCCACCCAGCCTTGGGCAGGTGAACATCTCAGATGCAGACGGAGACATCTCCCTTTGTGTTTGATAGGAAGAATAAGGCAGTTCCAGTGAGCAGTTCATCTCACCCCACAGGGAGTGTTCAGAGGATGGGGATGAATGGTTTCTGTGGGTGCCCATGGTCTCACACTGACTGTAGAGACAGTTGAGACACCCAGGTACCACTGGCTGTCCAGCTATGAATGTAGAGTTACCAGAGCCAAACATCACCTGTGGTGATGCCATAAGTATCTCAATATTCTCTGTCCCTCCCCAAGGAAGCACTCCTGGATGCCAGCAGAATGGATGGTTATTAACACCTGAGTTCCCTTTGTGTGGCTTGGCATTTAACAATGTCTGAGGATGGGTTGGGTGCTGGCATGCCCACCCTCTGCCTGGCTCTGATCCCACCCAGCAGCTCTCAGGGGCAGCCAGTAAATAGTTCCAGTTTTGGCTTTACTCGAGTACGAGTCCAGATGCTCACCAACAACATCAGGTGTCCAAGGCCAGGCTGGACAGGGCTTGGAGCAACCTGGTCCAGTGGAAAGTGCCCCTGCCCAGGGCAGGGTGTTGGTACAAGATGGTCTTTAAGGTCCCTTCCAACCCAAACCATTCCATGTTTCTATGATCACTGGAGTATTTGATGGGATGTCTCTGGCAGCATGGCAGGATTTCTTCCCATCTTGTATGTTGTTCAGACCACAGTAAGTGCCAACTGCTTTACCTTGTGCATGTCCAATCCCTGGTCCAGCTGAGTATTTTTGTCAGAAGACCAAAAATTTCTTTAGAACAAAACACGACTTGTAAGAAATTAGAAAGGCACCTAAAAGAAGAAAGAGCAGCAGAGTGCTCAGATAAAACCCAAATCCAACTTTTTTTTAATGCAGTATAAATAGCAATGGACCTGGAGTCACCACATTTGTCTGTAAAAAAGCCATCAGCAGAGACTCTGTGCTGAACACACCCAGTACCTGCCAGCCTGAACCAACAGCTGAAGGTCCAGTGCCACCAAACAATTCCACTTTCTTCTTCCCCTACCTTTAAGGACAAGAGTGCCTCAACATCATGCATTCTAATCTGGAGTGTCATGAGACTGCTCATGCAGTGCAAGTTAAACCCTCCTTGAATCCATGCTGGATTTGATCTAAACCACTGATCTGATCCTTCAGGCCAGGTGTGAATGGTCTGCCCTGAATCCTCACTCAGAGGACATCAGTTCTTGGTGGGACTGGCCTCGCATCCACGAACTGGGGAAACTCATGTCCGTGCTCACCAGAGAGGGACCCTCTGCACTGCTTTGTGAGCGGACCCCAAACCTTCCAAAGGTTGGGCCGAGGTAGGAGGAGACTTCTGCCCCTGTGGTGCTGCAAGAGGACATTCCCTTTGCACCTCAGCAGCTCAACTGCAAGGTGGGAAATTCAGTGGTGACCTCAGTGAGAAAGTCTGATCATGGTGACAAATGCAGCATCACTTCTAGGTGGACCAACTCTTCAGCAGAAGCAAAATGTTCTTTTACTCCCTTCCTTGCTCAACATTTCCTCCAAAGTGGCTGGACTCCAGAAATGGGATTTACCCCGGCTCTCCTGACCATCCAAGGTCCCCACATCTCTCACAATGCTGATTCAAGTTCTCATGGCATCCCCCATAGATCCTCCTGTGCCAGCCAGCTCTGAACAACAGCTCAGCCAGTCACTGCTTTGTTTGGGACAAGTGTATGCCCAGGGGCTGGAGCAGGCTGAGAGCTCAGTCTGACTTTATCCACAGGTTCATTGTGAGGAAGTTGTCCACTGAACACAAATTCTGCAGAACATCCTTTTCTTCTCTTCCATTTCCATCCACTCACTGCTCCTCACAGCCATCTCTGGAAAAAGCCACACTTCCATGGCTGGCTGAGGCTCCGGAGGATGTCCATCCTGTTTGTAGTGGTCATCAGAAATACTGGAGCACACCAGTGAGTTCCTGTAGGCATCCTGCACAATGTGCCTGGGGGTGAAAATCCACAACAGGGAAGACCCTCTGGGCTGCCCAAGTCCCTCTCCAATGGCATCAAGTTGGGCCCAGAGCAAACTGGATGGTGGCACTGAGAGTTTTTTGAGAGTTGTCCACATATTCAGTGGGATAGGGACAGTCAACAGGATCTGCCCTGGCACATTGCAACAAGCAATGCCAATGCTCCAGAGTCATGGCCACCCCCTGGTTTCACCATACCCCCTCTGGCATGGCCAACCCATGGCTCAGCTCCTGCAGCATTTCATTCTCACCTCAAGATCTTTTGGATGGGCACCATGTGACTGGCACAGGGCAAGGGACAGGGAAGAAAATTGCCCTTCAGACATCAAGTGCCCTCACCTTCCCCTGTCTCCAGCCTTGGCACGTGGCACTGCTGCTGGCTGTGCCCTGGCTGCTCTGATGCCACACCCAGCACCTCCAGCACTGGCCTCAGAGAACCCCCTGACACATCAAATTCCTCTTCCAGGTTCCAACAGTCTCCCTGCTCCTGCTCCTACATCCTCATGCCAGCCATACAACTGCTGACCATGCAGGCAGCCCTAACATGGACCCCTACTGTGCCCCCAACTTGGGATGGAGCCAGGGTGTGGCACTGCCAGGTGGGCATGGAGCACAGAGGTGGCACCAATGGGCAGACATGTGGGACCACATGTATGGATGGCATTGATGGACAGACAGAAAACAGGTATGGCAGTGATGGACAGACTGGGAGCATGCAGGTCACTGATGGACAGGGAGCACAGGTATGGGACAGATGGACAGATGGAACACACGTGTGGCACTCAAGGACAGACTGGGACCACATGTGTGGCAGTGATGGACAGACAAGGAACTGGTGTGGTGGCACCAACAGACAGACCAGAAGCAGAAACATGGCACCGTTGGGTGAGCATGAAGCACAGACGTGGCACTAATGGACAGACCAGGAGCACATATGTGGCATTGATGGACAGACAGGGAACACATATGACACCAACAGACAGAAGAAGAGCACACACGTGACACTGCTGAGTGGGCATGGAACATGCATGTGGCACTGATGGACAGACCAGGAGCACACGTATGGCACTGATGGACAAACAGCACGTGCGTGGGACCAATGAACAGACCGGCAGCATATGTGTGCCATTGATGGGCAGAGCAGGAGCACACGCGTGGCGCTGCCAGGTGGGCATGGAGCACACATGTGACACCGCTGGACAGACCGCGAGCACACGTGTGGCACCGCCAGCATCTCGGCACATGCGTGTGAGCGCCGGGCAGAGCCCGA
>NW_005054337.1:2719727-2732248 GCF_000277835.1 Geospiza fortis | reverse complement strand
TGGCTGGAGGATGCTTCCATTGAGGGCAGCCCATCTGTGGCAAATGCTTCTAAACGCACTATTTACCTCCCATCTGGTCCGCCTGATTATTGGGGGGAGGGGGAAGGGTCATTATTTCTCCCTCTCCCTTCGTGGTGCTCTGAGGCTCCTTTCTTTCTCCCCTCTCAGCCCCCCTCCCCCATGCAATGCCCCAAAAAAATTCTTTGCAATTTTTTTTTTTTTAAGACCTCTTAGCAGCCCTCCTCTATCACTCCCCCTGTGCCAGGAGCCCCTGAGGGAGGGCGGATTAGGAGCTGTACCCCCTTCCAAAGATCCTGCACTCCCTCCCGGGTCCTCTCCATGCAGTCAGTGACTCTATCCCAGATCTTCCAAATGCTGCAGAGTCATGGTACCCCAGAGAGGCCGAGCCAGACTCCCTCGACCCCGCTGCTCGCTAGATGCCCCCTCCCCTTTGTCCGGGAGGGAGTCCCGAGGGTCAGCGGCTCAACCAGGCCGGCACAAGCCCGCATATTCCCAAAGGGCCTCTGCTCAGATGAAGTTTCAGCGAGGAGCATGCCTAGGCCCCCGCATCTTCCCTGGCAGAGTCCCTGCAGGCTACAGACAGGCGTTACACCCTGACTCCCCTAAACCAGCGCACACAGGCAGATATACCCTAGGGGACAACCGAATTTTCCAGAGGGCAATATAGCTTATTTCCCAGTGCCTAGATGCCAGCCAGATGTTAGGACTGGGAGCGCTTTGCAGAGCCACTGCAAAGGGAGACCAATCATCACAGTCCCCAAAACCTTCCAGAGTGAGGTCTGTAGAAGTTGCTGCCTCCTGCTCCTTTGGTCCCTGCCTCCCTGGCCCCCCTCGGCCAGGAATCCCATGGACCATTTCAGATGAGTGCAGTTGAGAGTTTGGTTTTGCCTGAAGTGGCTCTCAAATTTAGAGATAACTTGTCAGGGATTTTCTTCAGC
This sequence comes from Geospiza fortis, assembly GCF_000277835.1. Lineage (NCBI taxonomy): Eukaryota > Metazoa > Chordata > Aves > Passeriformes > Thraupidae > Geospiza > Geospiza fortis. The sequence continues at coordinate 2,731,289 of NW_005054337.1, read as the reverse complement.
TCCTTGTAATTCAGTGCTCTCCGCATCCTTGGTGGTTTGGGCTGGGTTTGGGGTGTTTGAACATTTCCTTGCTCTCAGGCACACAGTCAGATAATTCATGAAGCTGATATGAGCCTTTTGCTGGACAGTAACGTCTGGGTTCTGGTTTAATGTCTGTTCAGCTGCTTTTCCCAAATACTTCTGGAGTGGTGTTTTGGTTGCTTTCCCCTGGCTGTGCTCCTCAGCAATCTGATCCTGCTCGTCCTGTGCACTCGCCCTTCCCCAAGCGCATCTGCCGGGCCAGCACCGTTCTGGGGATGTCCCCTGCTGCAGGGACAGGCAGAGCCCCACCCCGGGTGCGCTGAGGGGGTGCCAGGGGGTGCATCTCGCTCTGCTCTCACTGCAGGACGCCACAGGAAATCCAAGGGACCAGGAGGGAAAGCTGGAAAAGAGGTGGTAAAGAGCGTGTAGAGGGCAGCAGTGGGGATAAGATTTCCTTTCCCTGACAGGGCTGGGGCCACTCCTCCTCTGGAAAATAATAATAATGACAATCCCAAACCCCCAAAATAATCACAACCTGCCCCCTCCCAGCTAGCTAGTTGAGCTGTTCCTTTTGGCTTGTGCACCCTGAGCTGGTTTGTGTGTTTTCTGTGCATCCGTAGTGAAAAATTAATTAACATGTGGTTATTATTTTCTCTCCTGAGTAACTTTCCCTTGCCCTCCTCCAGGCCTCTCATCAGAACAGGCCTAATCAGATTTGGGTGGCTTGAGAGCAGGGACTGTGCACTGAGAAGGGGGCATCTGCCTTAGGTGGTGGTCAGAGCAGATGGTGGTCTTCTCAAAGAATGCACTGGGAATAGGAACAGCAGTGCGGACGGATGTCTGGCACAGAGACTGTTCACATTTCTTTTTCCCAGATGAACGTCCCAAAGATGCTGGACGTTTAACACATACAATTAAAAAAACCCTACGCAGATAAACACAGGCAGTTTAGTGGTGTAGGACATTGTTGCCTGACAGCCCTATTCACACGTGGGCTGGACTCTGCATCCTTTAGGTCAGGGTATTGGAAAAAAATACATTTAGGCTGTACTGAAGAGGAAGGTATCTTTGTGTGCTGCAGCAGCACAGACAATGGATACAGCCCAAATACGCTCAGATCTGCCCTTCTTTCCTATGGCTGACACACTCTTAAGGTGTGAACCCCTTCATTATCCATGGGCTGGATCGAATCCTGGCACTGGATGGGCAGCACTCATCCTTCTCCCCATCTTTGCTAAGAACTGTGGGAGAATTTGTCCATGACAAGGTGCTAAGATGCAGTTCATTATAATCTCATGTCCCTCTTGTCCTAAGCATTTAGCATCATTTAGACAGTCTTTCCCAGACAAACGTGGAGCGAGATGGAGCCAGGGTGCAGGGAAATGGCCAGCCCTCGGTGACAAGCAGCAGAGCAGATGGCTGTGGCCGGAGCAGCGGGTGTGCAGGGGAGGCTTCTCCTCAGACTTGGGCTCGGGCGTTAGCTGCTCTCTAAATCGATGCTGCACTTGGCCGTGTGTGGTGGGAGCCTGTCACAAGTCCGGCGGTGCTGGCAGGCTGTGCTGCAGGCTGGGGGGCTGTGGGAGGAGCAGGGCAAGCCTGGAGTCAGCCCGGCCCTTCGGGGGCTGTGCGGAGCCGTGGGGACCAGGCAGGCTCTGCAGCACTGCCCACGTTTCATTCTGCTTTGCTGCTCTCTCCCTGTCCCCCGCAGCGCTAACATGAGGCTCTGGGGCTCTGTAGGCATCTCTGACAGGAGGAGGGCATTGCTCCAGTGGGTTGCTGCTGTTATACAGGTACAGCTCACCTGTACCAGCTCCCCTGGAGCCAGATGTTCAAAATTATTTCACGGTCGTGCCTGGTGAAACTCACCCGAGGAGCAATGCTGGGGTGGGGGGAGCACTGGAAATACAACTGGCGAGTCCAAAATGCAAAAATGGATGGAGGCTTTAGTGGACAGCAGGAAAACTATCCCACGGGACAGCAGATAAATCTCACAGCACAGCTTACCCTTAAATTCATTTTAGCTCCAGAGACAGGGAGTGCTGTGCTGTGGAAGCTGCGGTGCCAGGCCGTGGGACAGCACAGCACAGTGGCAGAGTGCCGGAGCTGAGGAGCCAGGCATGTCAGAAAGATGCTGCTCCAACAGCTAATAGAGGCTACATTTTTCCTGATACAAGTACCCTTCAATGCCCATATTCAGTGCCCCAAAAAGCTGCACATCTATAACCTCTAAGAACATCAGTCAACAGAAGGTTTTCACAGCGTGAATAACCACTCAGACTTTCTGGGGACTTCAAGAGATAAAAAAAATAAATCAAGACCATTCAGAAGAGCCTTAGACAAGGCAGATGGGCCTGAGGGTATTATCTGAGAAATTGTCTATTACTCCCATTGCACCAGCCTTACTTAAAGCATGCAGAGCTTTCACCTGTGGAGAGATCCCACCCTGAGCACATGGGGCAGCACCAGCTTTTCCAAGGAGTGGAACCGATGGCAGGTTTACATTTAAATGTGCCCTTAGGAGACTGGAACAATTCTGGTCTGGGTGCATGGACCCATTCAACCCCATCTAAAGAAAATCTCCCACATTAGCATCCCCTCCAGATTCAGCTCCAAATTTGCACAGCATCAGTCACAGATTTCACATCTGAAGCTGCTTGTGGTAAGAGTCAGAGAGGGCAGTGACACCCAATCCCCTGGGCCCAAGAGCTGGCTTAGCTTCACCAGGCAGTAGCTAAAGCCTTAGCAGGGTGAATTTAAAGAGCTCTGATGATCTGCAGTTACACAGACTGGCAGAATGAAGTTCCTCAGTGCTGAGAGCAGATCTGGCAGCAAAGCCCACTCCCTGCTCATCCTTTCAGGACAGCCTGCTGAAGCCACTTCTAATGATAAGGGGGAAACCAGCATCTCCTTCAATCCTTGCTTTATCTCTGCCAAACCTACAAGCTGATTAAAGGCAGTCCCACTGTGGTTGTTAGACAGTGTCCCAGTCCCAGAGATCCCACCATCCCAGCCACCCTCATCCTTGGGTTCTGGCTGTGGTCACCAGCACTTGTGAGACCTGGAGCTCCACCAGCAAAGGTTCCCAATACATGTCTGACCAAACAGTTTCTGAAAAAATAACTCTCTGCCATTTACACTGCACATCCTCCATGATGTTTTTTGGATAACATTTATCTGAAAGTAATCTCTTTCACCTACAATTGTTTTCATATTTGTAATTCTCAAAGGGTGTCACTCTGAAGAAGGTCCAGAAGCAAACAACCAAAGCACAGCTCTGCCAGGCCTTGGTCAATGAGGCTGAAATGGAAAGAACCCCAGGTCTGACAAGGGGCTGTTGTTCCCACACTCCAGGTTCTGTCCCACCTTTGCACAGGAAGAGGGTGCAAGCACTCAGGCCCTTGTTAATGAGGAGCAGAGAAGACTGGTGTAAGGACAGTTCATGGCTGTTCTCAGCTCCCCTCGTGGGCCTTGCTCAGAGGGGCTTGCTCTGACCACAGGCAGAAGGGGGAATTCAGTCAGTGACTAAAGTCTGCAGCAGAGCCCAGAGAGGCAGCCACAGTCCTTTCAGTGGGAACTTTCTCAGGACCATTCTCAGCAATAATCTCCTTCTGATACAACTTGTTCAGTTTTAGTTTTATCATTATGTTAGGCTTGATATGAGCAGTCTGTGAACTTACACTGTGGACAAGCAAATGGCAGGGAAAGCCCAGGGGTGTGGAGGAGCATTGGTGGAGTGTCCATCCACCCTGCCTGGCCAGCATGGATGCTCTGGCATTGCCATGACAGAGGGATCCATATTAATGTCTCTTTCTTTAGTGCAAATCATTAATTATCTTTCCCTGATCTCATATCAGCTGTGCCCACCTCTAAAGAATCACATTGAGAATGGGCCAGAGCCACCCCAGAGCTTCAGTGTCTGGTTTAATTAGCTGATTGTAGCAAGGGCAGGTACCTGTTGGCCAAAATCATTGTCTTTGCTGGAAAGCTACTGACTTCCACTTTTATGGCTGGTGCCAAAGAATAGCAATTTATTTGAGGAGAAATAACTGCAGAGAGTCAGTGCTGTGTGTGAGAGCAGAGAGCAGAGCAGAGGTTTGGGTAACAGTGTCCATGTCTGAGGTTAAGGCAGCAGCCTCTGGAAGGGAAGTGGAACCTGGTTGTGTCTTCCTGGCACAGTGCAGGGCCCTTCACGGAGTGACAGCCAGGAAGACAATGCTGTGTGAGTGGTTTCTCTCTGTCCTTGCTCTTCTTCGGCTTGGCAGCCCCAGAGGATGTATTTCCCTTCCAACAGACAGGCAAAGGCTCTGATGGACTTGCTCCTCACCAGGAGGGAGGGAGTGCTCTGGAAAAGATGGGGTCACTCAGGCTTTCCAGTTGGTAGTGGGTTGCTTTCATGGGAGTCTTTGGGCTAAGAATCCAAACTCACCAGGAACCCCCCCCAAGAAAAATGAGACTAAAGTTTGGGACTCCTCTCCTGGCTTGCATTTGAAGGAGGGATCTCAAAGCAAATACCGAGTCATCCACTCATCCACACCGTGGTGACATCCAAAACCTCCTGGGTGTCGGTGCTGCAGGTCCCACCCACACTGGCTCCAGGTGCCGCAGGGTGTTCCAGTTTGCAGTCTCACAGCACTGGGACAAGCAGCCAGTCCAGGGGAGCCGCTCCCTTGGGGATGCTTTTGGGTTTGTCATTTCCATCCTCATTTTGAACGCGGTTGTGTGGCTCCCGGAGCTGGGACGAGGCTGGGAGGAGGCCTGGCATCTCCCGCTCACCTGCGCCCGGCATTTGGATCCGGCAGAAAGCCCTTGAGCTGGTGACAAAGGTCTGGATGTGGGCTGGAAAGTACAGTCCTGTCTCTTAGCAACTGGTTCCTACCTCTGAGCTCTCGGAGCCGTGTGTGGGACAGAGAGCATCAGTCACGCTCCCGCTGCCGCAGCAGCGACGCGCCGAGGAGGGGATGGGGGATCAGGCCGGCTCCAGCCACCGCCGAGGCGCTTAAAGAAGCTCAGGCATTTCCAGCACAAGCAGTCATCTGTGAGCCCAATCAAAGCTCGGGTTTAATTGCTTTCCTCGTGCCCTTCTCTGCCCGGCCAGCGGCGCCGATTGGCTGCGGCAGCGGTGCCTGCCGGCACCCAGAGCCCGCTCCCCACCGCCCCGGGGCGGGGACGGCACCGGGAGGAGCGGCGCGGAGGACACAGCCCGTGTGTTTCTAGAAAAATGAGGCGTCCTCGGGTCCTCCCCTGAACTCCTCCACAGGGCACCTGGGAATCCCCGTCCTCTCGCAGACATTTGCATGGCTGTTTTCCCTCTCAGTGCTCGTTCTGCTGTTTCACCCTCGTGTTTCCTCTCCCAGCCCAAAGCAGCTCCTCTCTGCTGTGCGTTTCTCAGGGGCTCCCTTGCCAAGCACTGTTTCATAAACATTTTCACCAATCCTCTGCTTTGTCCTCCTAATTAGCCATCCAATTGGCCCCCAACGGAGCCTTCACCTCTCCTGTGAAGATCCTGCTTGCACAGATTATAACCTGTCAGCTGCCAATTTATTCCTCACACAGAGGGCAGGTTGTATTAATTGTCTGCCTTCCCTGCCCCGCTTGCTTTGCCCCTCCTTTCTTTTCCTCCCAAAAGTATCCCTGTTTGGTGACACAGACTCACAAAAGACCAGGGAGAGCCAGATGTGAGACCACTCCATATGCCTCATGTGTCCAGCCTGCAGAGCTGTGTCATTGAGCCCAGATGTGATGGGCTGAAGTATCACACCTGGGAGAGGGATCTCTGTGGATGGATTACCATGACAGAGTGTTTAAGACCACGCTTGACTTCTGGTTCCCCCACGTGTAGTCTCAGTTAAGAGCTCAAAAAAATTCCACTTGGTCATCCCAGTTTAGCGGGGAATAATTCCTGGGCTTATCTACAAATCTCAGTTTGGCTTTTGGAAAGGTTGGGGTTCACCTGGAGTGGTTATGATGGACACAAATCTGAATACAGAGGGGGTTTACCTAAATGCAAGGGGAGAACAGAGTTCCATCTATGTCTGTCCCCTGTGGCCCTTGCCCTGATTGCCTGTACAGGGCCCTGCAGCCTTGCAGAGCCAGGGGTAAATACAAGTGAGCCCAGGATAAATACAAGTGATGCTCTCACTGAGGGCAGTGGACATCTGTTTTCCTGGGTTCCCATGTTGGGAAAGGGCGTGATGGAGTCCAGCATGACCCTTATGGTTCCACAATGTCCCCATTTCTTGAACCCAGCCTGGGCTCACAGGGAGCAGTGGTGGTGGTGCTTGGCTGTGCAGCCGGTGTTTCCAGGCTCCGGCGTCAGGGCCAGCCTGTGCTGAAGCCACTATGGTGTGGTGCAGCTCAATCCCTGCTGTGCCCTGACCTGGAGAGGAGGCTGGTTTGGAAGAGGAAGGCTTGCAGGCCTTTTACCCCCCCTCCAACATCCGCTGAGCTGTCAGCATTTCCCTAGAGGCACATCACGTTGTTCCTGTGGGAGTCTCTGACTGTGGCCCACATACTGGGAGCTGCCAGGGCACAGGGAGCTGGCACCGGGATGCCACACATCCAGGGCTCAGCCTCTCAGCCCTGCCTGACCTTGATTCACTGTAGCATCATTTGTAACTGATTTTACATAATTTTTCTTACCACTGAGGAGCTGAACTGCTGCTGCTCCGTATCTCCTCCTCCTCAGTTTCATTTTGACATCACCACGTTCTCACTGTAGGTGTGATGATGTCACCTGGCTGCCCTGACACTGCTGGGTCTATTCCTAGGCACAGAGGGGTCACCTTGCTGTGACAGGTCATCTCATCACTTGTTACAGTGCCTTGGCCCCCCTCTGACTCAAAGGATTTTGCTTTGGTTGTGATTTTTATTAGATTAGTCCTTGGTGCTGGGGAGATCGCTCACAGTGATAAGTCACTTCAAGGAAGAGCCACCTCTAGACATGTTCTGAGTTTGTGTTACAGCTACATATTGCCAATATTATTTAGATTCCTAGTTTTATAATTTTTTCAGGATGCTATGGAATATAAAAACTTCAGATTGTTAATGCAGTTTACCATTTCCCACTTTTTTCCCCATTCCAATAGCATTATCCCCCAAATCACCAAAACCAAGATCCAAATAACATTAAGAAATCACTGCCCACCTTTGCAGATATATTTTTTTAAAACCATCAAACTCACATTTTAGAATCACAGAATCCTAGAAGGGTTTGGGTAGGAATGGACCCTAAAGATCATCTCATTCCAACCTCCTGCCATGGGCAGGGACACCTTCCACTAGACCAGGTTGCTCCAAGCCCTGTCCAACCTGACCTTGAGCACTTGCAGGGATAGAGCATCCACAGTTCCTCTGTGAAAACCCTGCCTATTTCAAAATAGTAAGAAGCACTGCAACATGGTAATAATTGCCAGATAATAATGCTCATGATCTCCTCCCTCTTGGCACCCACAGCATGGCACTTCTCCCACCCAGGTCCCTTACACCTCATAGAGGAGGGTGGTGCTCACCAGCTGACAGGGAGTGGGAAATCCACAGCCCCAGGGAGCAATTTCCCAGGAAGGTCAGTCAGGTGCTCTACTCATGAGGCTGCAGGAACCTTTCTCACCAAACCCAAGTGAAGCAGTGCTCAGGCTGCCCCACAGCACCCAGTATTTTTTTATCCCTGAAAGAGCCAGCTCCCCCTTGCTCCCATCCAGCAGGTGCAGGGTCACATTTACTGGGGAGCCCTGTGCTTACCTCTGCCTGCCAGGGTCACATTTATTGGGGAGCCCTGTGCTTGCCTCTTGCCTGCCAGGGTCACATTTATTGGGGAGCCCTGTGCTTACCTCTGCCTGCCAGGGTCACATTTATTGGGGAGCCCTGTGCTTGCCTCTTGCCTGCAAGGGCACCATTTATTGGGGAGCCCTGTGCTTACCTCTGCCTGCCAGGGTCACATTTATTGGGGAGCCCTGTGCTTGCCTCTGCCTGCCAGATGCAGCTGCTCCTGCAGCCTCCCCGCCGGCGCACAGCCTGGTGCTGGCAGGGAGGCAGCTCTGCTCTCTCTTGCGCTGTGCAAAATGTCCTCTGCCTCCCGGGCAGAGCAGGCATCCAAGGAGTCTCTAAGCAGGCATCTGAGCAAGAATCTCTTCCTGCTGGGCTTCTCCTCTGTCCTTCAGGCAGCCCTGGGATGGATGGCAGCCCCATCCCCAGCCACCCACCAGACCCTGAGCACACCAACCTCCCCTTGGCGCCCTGCACCTGGGCCCTCTCCACAGCTGGAGGCACGGCTGCCATTTCCAGGCTCGCCCCTCCCAGGCTGCTCTGTTTTCATTGCCAGGCCTGGAGCCAGGAGAGGAATAAGCTGAGGTCAGAGCAAAGGCCTGGACCCATCCCCATGGCTCAGCTGCTGAAAGAGCAGCTAGCTCTGCTCCTGTGCCCCGTGAAAGACACACACCTCAGCTGTGTTTGCCAGCTAAAAATAAAGCACCTGGCTCCCCTCATGAGGAAGTATTTACTTTGGGAGGAAAAAAAAAAAAGTATTGTGTACAGTTCTGGCTAGAGAAACAATGTGAATGCCCCCAGTCTTGGCCTGAGTCAGCAGAGAGTATTGGGAAAATTATTTTTTCCTGTGCCTCAGTTTCCCCAGGAGAAATGAGCTCTCTTGGGCCACAGGGATGCTCAGCTGTTCAGGAGGGCTGGGGCTGTTTTCACTGCAGTGAGTGGAGCTGGAGCTCTAAGTGCAGGATGGGGCTTCGTGTTTGCTTGGTGCAACAAGACACAACACAAAATGCTCAGCACAGGGAAGCACCATCAGCATTTTAGCAACTGCTTTTCTCCCATTTTTAAACCAGAAATGATCAGAAAAATTTCCTAGCAAAATATTTCCAGGAGAAAAAAGAGCAAAATCTGTCAGAGCATTTCCCTTCATCTTCTTATGGGTTCTTTTATTATGAGCAATACAGCTGATAGTGTTTTCAGCCCAATGTCTTCCTGGTGCCTATTTCTAAGGCATGCTCTGTGCCCCTGGCATGAGGGGCAAGAGGAAGAGGGAAGTTCGAGGAATCTAGCTCCTCTTTCTCCTCGCAGCATTAGCAGAGGGAGCCTGCTGTGGTTTAACATATCCCCCGCAAAAGCTGCTTTCATCCTACACCTAAATACCATGAGGAGTGAACTTCCTAAAGCCCTGGAGAAGTCTAAATATAGAAGCCAATCAAGGGCTGACTTCCCAGAGATGAGAAGTACCAAGAACAGTTTCTTGATCAAAAGTTGTAAGAGTCCATATTGAAATAAAACGTCTGTTTTGGTGCTGAAGCCTGTGCAGGAGGAGTAGTTGCAGAGGTGGGCTGTGGGCTGTGGGCTGTGTGCTGGTGGTGGCCACAGTGCCAGCACAGGTGGTCACTGGGGGGCCATGGGCTGCCTAGGGAGATGGACATGAGGAATCCTGGTGTTCAGAGGAAATTCTTCCCTGTGAGGGTCGCCAGATACTGGCACAGACTGCCCAGAGAAGCTGTGGCTGCCCCATCCCTGGAAGTCTTCAAGACCAGGTTGGATGAGACTTGGAGAAATCTGGTCTAGTGGAAGGTGTCCCTGCCCATGGCAGAGGGATTGGATGGTTTTTAAGGTCCCTTCTAATCCAAACCATTCCATGTTTCTATGATCTCTGGAGAGCTTGATAGAAGTTTCTGGTGTCATGGCAGGATTACATCCCATCCTGTATGTCCGTTTCTGATCCCAGTAGGTCCCAATTGCTTTGTCCTGTACACATCTACTCCCTGGTCCAGCTGAGCATTTTTGTCAGAAGACCAAAAATTCCCTTAGAACAAAACACTTGTAGAAAGACACTTCAAAGAGGAAAAAGCAGGAGAGTGCTCAGATAAAACCCAAACCCCACCTCTGCTCATCTCAAAGAAGGGATCCTCCTTTGTGCAGCAGAAGGAGCCACCAAGGGCTGGAAGAGAGGGCAAGGGATGGCTGAGTGCCACAGGAATGGCACTGCTGCTGGTGTCAGCTGGGGAACCCATGGTCATGCTGTGGGGTGACCCCAGCAGGGGACAGGAGAGCTCTGATCCTGACCGGCTGGGGACAGTGGCTGTGTCCCACAGGCAGAGCAGCTGGAGCACAGGCAGAGCGAGCGACGTGGCCTGTCTGTGTACAAGGGAGGTGACCTTGAGGGACAGCTCGATACGGCTGGCCCCAAACATCCAGCTGGGCTGTCCCAGGGATGAGGGTGACAGTGGCCCTTCCAGGCAGCAGCAGGAAATTAGTTTAACGTGTGCCTCTGCGCTGGGGCGGGGAGATGCTGTGGTTGGGAGATACAGAAGGGAACGCTTTCATGTGGGAAGTGCAAGGAGAGGCGAGGGCAGAGGGTCTGCTCCCGGGCAGAGAGCAGAACGCAGCCATTATCAGGCAGGGCTCTGCTGGCAGGAAGCTGCTTTTGACTCACAGGAAGCTGAATTGGGCTGGTATCGGCCCCGGTGCGAGGGCCAGGGCAGAGTTTTATCTGCCGTTGAGCACAGCAGATGGGGAAGCAGTCGGCACTCCCTCCCATCCCACTCCTGCCCCAGCAGTCCCAGCCTGATGGCCCTGCAGCACAACCCCCTTGGAGAAGGGATGCTTCCCTGCAGAGCTGTGAAGCTTTCTGGGCCCAGGAGAACTGCCAGTCCCACTGGGGAAGGCAGATACTGCCCTGAGAGCCAGTGTGAGGGCACAGCCAAGCCTCTCCACGCTGCTGAGCCCAGAACGGGCAGTTTCCAGTTCTTCTGGCAGTGTCTACCCCAGTCAGCCTGAAGAGGAGCTGGGAGCATGCAGGCTTTGGAGAGCTCTGGTTGAAAGCTCTCAGATTCTCCCAAACTCAACTCCAAGTTGGGGAAGGGCTTGCAGGGTTGAGAAGTCCTGTGCATGAAGGCTGCTGTCATCCCTTGGCCTCCCTGGAGCTGCCTGGGTTGGGTCTGGTTTCGCTGGGGTGGTGGCAGGTCGCTGGGGCTTGGGGTGGAGGTCACCACGGGCAGCACGGACTGGATCAGGTGGCAGCCGCTGGCTGTGGATCTGCTGCCCCACAGAAAACAGGGCTAGCTCGTCAGTGCTGCAGTTTGGCTGTGAAAATCTCCCATTATGGCAGTTTTCACACCCAGGCTGGGCTGCTGAGGAATGGCCACAGGGGCTGCTGGAGACACACAGCAGGTTGCTGGGAGCACAGGGAGCTGGGTGGGTGGAGGAGGCTGGTCATGGAGATGTGTGGGTGCTGCTGCCAGGCTCCAAGGCAGGACCAGGCTGTGTAGGAGCGATGGCAGGGCTGTGTGGGAGCATGGCAGGGCTGTGTGGGAGCATGGCAGAGCTGTGGGAGCCATGGCAGGGCTGTGTGGGAGCCACAGCTGCTCCATGTGGCACAAAGCAGGTCCGTGTGGGAACATGGCAGCGTCCTAGGAACATGGGAGGGCTTTGGGAGCCCTGGCAGGTCCTTGAGGGAGCTGTGGCAGGTCCATGTGGGAGCTATGGCAGCTCCGTGTGGGAACATGCCAGGCCCATGGGGGAGCTGTGGCAGGTCCGTGTGGGAGCCTGACA
>NW_005054337.1:2698507-2718968 GCF_000277835.1 Geospiza fortis | reverse complement strand
GGCGGGATGGAGCAGGGACACAGGAGGTGCAGGGGCAGCGAGGCCCAGGGGAGTGGTCCTAGGGCAGAGGGTCCCCGGGGTACCGGTGCTCAGAGATGTGGAAATAGACAAAGGACACTGGGGAGGAAAAAGACCTGATGGAGGAGAGGAGCTGAGAGTGCTCACAGCTCTGGGAAGGTGGGGAGGATGACAGGAAAGAGGGGTGAGAACTGCGGGGCACAGTACACAGAGAAAGAGAAGGGAGACTGGGAAGGGGGAGAGACAGAGCCGTGCTTGGCAAATATAGGGAAAAGGAGGATGGCTGGAAGGTGGTAGAGGGACTCCTAAGCGCCTGAAATGCCACCCGCTTCCAAGCACCTCTGTCAGGGCTGAGCTTTGCTCCTGAAATCTTTTACTCCTTGTGGGGGCAGGTGACTTCTAATAAAGCCCCAACACCAGGACAGGGTAAAAGCATCCCTTCTTCCCATTCTGCTTCCCAACTGAATTTTTATTGCTATTTAAACCTGAGGGGTTTTAAGCCTTTCTGAGATATTATGGGCTCTGACTCATGCCTTGAATACTGGTGAGCAATGCTGGGTGTGGAAGGAGGAACCCGAGGGGCGTGGGCCCCTCGGAGAGGTACTTTACAGTACACGTGTCCTCTTAAATCCTAGGTCAACATTTGGATATATTGCCAGATATAAACCTCCCTAATCCTGGAGGCACTGACTTGATACGGCTTCTTATACCCAGTGGCTTTGATACTGCTTGCATCTCACCTGCTTCCCCAAGCTAAATAATCATCACGGGGAGAGCAGTCACAAGGCTGAGGAGGGGATGGAGGATCGCTGCAGGGAGTGGGATGCTGAGGAGGCAGCTCCGGATCCAGCTGGGGTGGAGAGGAGAGCGCTGCTGGGTGTGCAGGGAAGCTGTAGCAATGCCCAGACCCTGAGGTTACCTTCACTGCATTCCTTCTGAAACCGGGGAGGAAACAGGGACCTGCTGGCCGTGCGGGGAGGAGGATATTAGCTGATTGGAAACAATGATTTGCATACAGGGTTGGTTACAGCCTTAATTTTGAGGGCTCTGCTTGTTAGATCTGACTGTGCTTTTCCCCTGCTGCATTTTCCTTTGTCCTGTTTCTGTAATTATCCTCATTTCAACCCTGCTCTGAGGATTATTGGTCAGTAGGAAGCCTCCTAATGCCCGCTCCTCCTTGGCAGGGGAATACCCATGCCCTCGATTAAACTGAAACTCTGTGAACGGTGACAGAAGAAATTAGATCTATATTCCTCAAAGACACTCCCTGGGGCGAAGTTTCCCGACCCCCACCACGCAGCCCTGCCACCCTGCCCCTTGTGTTCGCTCTCAATATTCTCTTTGTTACAGCCACCTTCAGCCCCGGCTTGGGGCTCCCCGGGGAGGGGAGAGGTGGTTTGTGTTGGAAAATCCTCGTGCCCATGTCCCGGGTGAGCTCAGCTGCCGTCCCACTGCAGCCCGTGCCCAGGACAGGCAGTCTCTGTTCTGAAATTGGGGTGAGGAGCCAACTCTAATAGGCAGTGCTGTACATTAAATGACTGCTCCTCTGAGATGTTGGGTAGCTTTAGCAGAAGGTGGGCCCACTAAGTGATTGATTTTTGAGAGGCCCTTCACTGGTGGCTTAAAGAACAGCATTTATTCAATCTATAGACTGTGTAAGATACACAGAGCCCGACCAAGGACAGCACAAACGCAGGTTAGGAGACTGGCTGCTCCCTTTGCATGCAGACCCCTGCCAGACCCTGCCCACAGCTCCCTGCCAGCTCCTGCCTGCCCTCAGGGATGTGTGAGTGCACGTGAAAAAGGTAGTTTGCAGGTAATTTAGATGTGCAGGTTGCTGCTTAGCTGCCTGGTGGGTACCCACTGGACAATATCCATGCATTCCTTTTGGAAAGCAGCCCTTAAAGGGATGTAATGTATATACATATACATACATGCATACATATATATATATATATAGATATATATAATATTTTCAATTTTTTTTTGTCTATGCAAAAATTGCATTTTTTCCAGGAGCAAGCTAAGTGACCTCCCAAAGGCTGGCCCTTTCTCAGTCCCACCAGCCATTACGGTAGCCACTGACCACCTCCCAGTAGCCCTTCCTGCCCTGGTGCTTTGTGCCAAGTGCCGATAGCAGCTGCTGGGTCCCAGAGGCTGCCTCCCCTTCCCATGGCAAGCCCTGCCAGTGTGAGCTGACACCGTTGGTGCCAGTCAGCTCGGAGGAGCACTGCTCCCCACACTTCCCACTCCCATCAGTCTGTCACCACTGTCGTGTGGCAGAATTACTGCCTCCTGCTCTCCAGCACATCCGAACACACAAAGAGCTGTGCTGCTGCTGCCAGCGCTCAGCTGCTCTGCGTCTGTGAGAGGGAGGGAGCCTTGGAAAGGTCAGTGCAGGGAAGGAGGGGATGCTGGCTCCTTCCTTTAGGGGCTGTATCCTGGCATCACAGTGAAACCTTGTCCTGCTGGCTGATCCATGTCCACGGGGACTGCAGCCAGCAAGAGTACCTCACATCTCAGGGCTTCCCAGGGTGGTTTAGCACCATGTGCAGGTCCAAAGAGCTTCCCCCGCCTGTTCCCCGCCTAGCAAAACCACCCCACATTACGGAAATTGAATCTCTTGATCAGTTGTGACTCCACTCTGGACTCTTCCCTTGTTTTTATTCCTGGCCCAATTTCATTGCCAGCTTTAGCAGCACGACAGCAGCAGCTGCCACTGCCCTGGCTACAGCAGGATCCTCCCTGAAGCGATGTTTAATTTATCCCCCACATCCCCCGTGCCCAAGGCAGCCCGAGGCGGGAGCACAGCCCCTCTGCCCCCTCCAACCACATTAGCCCCGGGCCGATCTCGTCACCCCTGTCACCCATCGCTGACACTAACTCAACTTGCCTGCACTGTTGTAGGGGGCAGATGGACTGTCGGAGCCCGAGGGCATCTCTCTGAAACGCGTGGCTGTGGTGGAAGATTTCTTTGACATCATCTACTCGATGCATGTGGAAAGCTCGTCGGAGCCGGGCAAAGCACCCAAACATGCCGGGCAGAAGAAAACCTACCGAGCGGTGAGAGTCCCGCCGTGCCCCGGGCAGGGCGGGCACTGGAGCGGAGGGAGAGTCCCTCGGGAATGGGGATGGCAGGGCAGGTAGGAGCAGAGCCGCTGGCGGGAGGCAGAGAAGAGGCAGAGCCCAGTGTGGCTGTGCGGGGAGGCGTGAGGAAGGAGGGGTTTAAAGGCAGAGCAGCTGTGCTCGGGGAATCCGGGCTGCAGCGGCAGCACAGCGCGGCTGCTGGGAGAGGAGAGAGCAGGGCAATCATACAAAGACACTGTGCGTGTCCGAAGGGAAAAGGAAGAGAAATCCTCAGTATTAGTGATGGATGAGAGAATGTTTGTCCAGTTCCTTGCTTGCTCTGGGTCATCTGCCTCCCTGTCTCCCTCAGCCAGAGGGAAATGTCTCCTGTGGGCCTTGAAGGTCAGGAGCAGCCAGACAGGGGGACTGGGGCATGGCCATGGCCTTTCCCTCCTCTCCTGCCCCTCCTGGGTTTCCTCAGTTACAAAATGGAGGCAGGCACCAAGCTAAGTCTTGTCTTGGTTCCTTGGTTCTATGGATGCCAAGAACCAGCTCTATCAACCCTGAAACACCACTCTAGTTAGGTCAGGAATAATTTAGCTTGAAGTGTGCTTCTCCAGGGAGCTTGCTGTTTCTCCTGACTCTGCACAGCCCTTCGATGCAAACGTTTGGGCTCTCCCTTTACAAGAGCTGAATTTACTGTCCAAGACCAAGCTACTCCCTTGAATCCCACAGCCCTAAGGACCAGGTCGCTTAGAGACAGGAGTGGTTTGCTGGCAGCTCATCTCTCTGGTGTATACAATGTCTCAGAGAGGTCTTTGCAGGCTGCCCTCGCCTCAGTGATGATGCCTGAGGTTCTGCACAGCTCTGTGCTGCCAGAGTCAGCACAGGGTTGGACTCTGTCCTGCCTGCCTGTGTCCCTGCTCCATCCACGCTGTGGTGCTGGCAGTGCTGCTGAGGCAGCCCAGTGCCCTGCAGCCTCCCACATGTGATGGGAGTCCCCAGGGAGCAGGGCTCTGCACACAGAGCTCACAGCATCTCTCCGTGCCCCTGCAGCAGAGCTGGGGGCTGGGGCATGCACTGACCCTCCCTGGCTGGGGGCAAGTGATGACCTTTCCATGGTCCAGGGGGGGCAGCCCCACCAGCATGACCACAATTCAAAAACTTTCTGCTCATTTCCCCAGCAGACCACTCCGACCCTTCCCTAATTCCTTCAATTCATCTCTCTGGAGGACTAATCTGTGCCCTGCACAGCCCCAGGGGAGCAGGCTGGATCCGTCTGTTTTCCCAGGCCTGCTCACAGCAGTCAGAGAGAGCTTCACGCTCCACCCCTCATCTCCCTCTTGAGCTGAGATCATCACATTAGCAGCGTGTATCCCCTCCTGACCTGGCAGGAGCTGCTGGCTGGGCTGCCCAGCCTGGCTCCTGCCCTCGCTGCTGCCCTTGCTCCCCGGAGCGCCTTTGTAGCCTGAGCTGCAAGGTGAAATGGTGCAGAGCACACGCCACGCCTGGCACGGCGCACAAAGGGACGCTGCTGGGTGGCCAGCTGGGAGGCTCCAGGGTCTCCTGCCTCCTTCTCCCTGCTCCCTTTCCCCACCACTTCTGATTAGAGACACTGGAGAGTTTGCCCTTGTCCATGACCTCCGGAGGGAGGCAATCAGAAAGGGAGTTTGGATGGGAGATAACTCATCAAGGAAGCTGTCTGCTCTGCAGAGCATCAAATCAGCTGAGAAATAACAACTGTATCACTAAAATTAGCTGAACATTTGCAGCAGAGACTGTGGGCTTGCTGGAGCAAAAGAGGCAGGGAGACGGCTGAGCCCGGCAGGCAGCAGGCGGGGACAGTTCCCTGCCTGTGACACCTCACCACGGCTGCCACCAGCGATTTCCAGGCCCCTCATTTCAGCGTTTCTGCGGGAATCCCTTGTGCTTGTGCATCGATAAATATCACACCGAGGCAAAGGCTGAGCTGGCATCCGCTCGGCCACAACAGAGCTCGCTGGGGCTGCAGCTAAATAGGAGGAGAATCCCATGAGGACCAGGCACTGCAGCCTCCATTTGAGCGCTGGGACAAGGTCCCCGCCTGAACTTTCCACCCATCTGGCATTCTGTGCGTGTGAAAGCCCGGGCTCTGCTGCCGCGCAGTGGAGAGGGATGCGGCTCCCTCCCACCGCAGAGCCAGAGCCGGGCACGGCGCTGCCTGAGCCCTGATCCAGCAAAGCCCCTGCCCCGCTGCTCTGCTTCTAGAACAGCACCCCCCCAGGGTACAAAAATGCGTGGAATTTAGGTCTTCTTGTATTTAATGTAGATTTCTGGAATTTAGGAATTGTTAACTATGTCAGGTAGGAGGATGATGTGGCCAGAGGAGGGAGATCAGGACACCCTGGGCTGTCCTCCCAGCTCAGCCCTGTCACCCACGAGGTGTCTGATTGCAGCCCCACTTCCCGTCCTGAGCCCCACTTCTGCAGGGCTCCCAGCCCCGAGGACTGGCACAAACAATTGAATTTCTGTCTGCTTTATGACCCCACTTGTAAGTGCTGTGACCCCTGTGGGGGTCATGGCCCCTGGTTTGGGAACTGCCGTGCTGGGACAAGTCACTTAGACCAAACAGGATGGGTGATTAACCATAGGAGCCAGCCCAAAGTGAGAGGTGGGCTCTCCACCTTTTAATGCCTTCCAATTAAGACCAGATGTCTTCCTGGATGATGTTTTAGGCAAACCACAGGCCACTGGGCTGCAGGAGAGCCTGGGTGAAGTGACTTGTGCTGCACAGGTCAGACTCCAAGATTTGATGGTCTTTTATGGCCTTAAAGAATTCTGCATTAAAATGGACTAATTCCTTCTCCAAATAACCTAGTCTTGATTCTTAAAAATACCATAAAATTACTGCTGGCAGGAAATAATTGCAATAACAGGGATTGCCAGACACCTTCTGTGGGTGCTTAGGTCTGGATCTAGTGTTTAACTTCAAGCATTCAAGTTTTAAATATTTATCCTTAGCTTTTCCTCATCTGTAAAATACATACCCCACAAAGGTTCAGGAGACTTAATTCATTACTGTTTGGAAAAATGTTTTCAATTCCCTAGATAAAATATGTCACAGAAGTGCAAAGTATTATTAACAGTAATTGATTGTCATTGTGGGAAAAAGTGACCTGCCCTTACAAAAGATTAATGGATTCTTCAGGTTACTGGTGTGATGGTAATTAACAATGCAAACAGAGCTGACGAGCCCTTACTTTCACATTTGATTCTTACATGTTCATAGATTTGCTCTTCCCAGACTCCAGGGGGGAAGGGGAAGGAGTTTCTGGGAAGGTGTGGGTATGCAGGGATACCAAAGGTCTGTTCATTTGTGTCTTGGTGCCTTACTGACACACCAGTTACCTTCCCAGGGTGTTCCCCCACCAACAGCTGCCCTGGAGGGAGGGATTTAGGGCTGGAGGGGACAATGAGTGGATACAGGCTGTGCCCCTGGTCCCTGTGGTCTCCACCCCATTCTCCCTCTCCCAGGACCTACAGCTCTCTGTTGTTTCCCCAGATTGCAGAGACCTATGCTTTCCTCCCGAGAGAGGCTGTCACCAGGTTCCTGATGAGTTGCACTGAGTGCCAGAAGAGGATGCATTTCAACTCCAACGGCCTGGAGCCCAAAGGTAAAGGCGATGGCTTCTGCCAGCAGAGCTGACTCTGCATTTTGCACCAGCACAGTGTCACCAACAGCTGCCAGACACTGTCCTGCCCAGGAGACACGTCCTAGCCTAAGGGTTTTCCTAACCTGGGATATTTTACATCTTATAGCCAAGCTGCAGGAATTGCTTAAACCTGCTTCTTTCAGCTTAGGGAGCAGAAGCAGCCTGGCTTTCTTTCTGAGCTTCCCCAGTGCTGCCCAAAACATGGGTCAGAAATACCTCAGATATGGCTGCAATCAACCCATGATCATGTGAGGGTGGAAACCTCAATGTCTATAAAAATAACCTAAAAGTTTTTCCCTGGAACTGATAATTTTGTATTGAAAGACACAGAATATGTCTGAATAGCTGAAGTTTCTGATAAAGAAGCAATTTACACTTAATTAATAGGTTAGATAATGGCAAGTGTTTTGGCAATCACAGTTACACTGTGCCTGTGTACACGCACAATTAGTGTGGCCACTGAGGTGGTTGACTCGTTATGGTTCTTTTGTGGACAGATCCAATCTGCAGCTTCTTAGGTCCCAGAGAGAGCAGGAGTGGGAAGAAGAAGATGGGACCAGCTTCTCTTCCAGAGTAGCTGGTTAAATGTTTGTGTGGTTGTTTTCTGAATTACAAACTTGTTTTCGTGATCAAGTGCAAAGCAAGTGCAAAGTGATGTTGATTTCAGCCATTAAAATTGCTACTTTAAAAAAAACCTAAGCAAACTGCAGGGAGTTGGTCAGTTTCAAAAGTGGCGAGGCAAAGTGGCTCATTTGGCAGCTCTTATCAGGAAGGGAAGCAAAATTTAAGGAACAAAAGGCCCGACAATTGAGAATTTCTTGTATTAAGTACTGATTGCCAACTGTTTACTGCTGGGAGCAGAGCTATGGACATCCCAGAGGTTTTGTGTAAGTGGATTATGTGCCATCTATCCAAAGGTAGCGACTGAAATGCTTTGTACTCATAAAAACTCTCAAAAACTCTCCCAAATAGCTCTATGTGAATTCTGTTAGTTGAAGCTCCATTACCATAGCACCTCCCACTCTACCAGCTAAGGGCCTGATCCCTCTTTCCAATTACATCCAGAAAATGTTGGCCTTTGGCCTTGCTGGGAGCAGCCCTGACCTTCACACGGATTGCACTGCATCCCTCAAGGGTGATGCTCCTTCACAGAGTCACAGACTGGTTGGGTTTGGAAGGAACCTTAAAGTCCATCTCATTCCAACCCCTTGCCAAGGGCAGGGACATCTTCCATTAGATCAAGTTGCTCAAAGCCCTGTCCAACCTGGTTTTCCTTCAAGGGCTTCCACCCACCATCCTGCCCCTCCTGTGCCTCTCCCAGCAGCACACACCCATCCAGTTCAGAGACAGCTCAGGGAACCCCCGGTTCTGGATATCCCCCCCAGCGTGGTCCTGGCTGTGGGAACCATGATCAAGGCTGACATCCATCTGTCCTGAACAAATTTATAAATTAATATCAGTTAGTGATTATTTTCATAAAGCTTCTCCCCTTAGCAGTTCTCTTAAAAATAAATCAATCAGGAATACAAAGGACCCCACAGGTAAAAAGTCTTACCAACCATGAATGAATGAAAGGACAGAAGTGCTTCTCTGCCTGAATACCACCTAAAGAGTGACTAAGTACATGTGAAAATGCATTGAGTAGATTAGATAAGGTTACTTTTCCTGGGGAAGGGTGTCTGATTTCACTAACACGTATTCAGGAATTTATCAGGAGCAAATCACCTAAAAAAACCACTGGGGTCATAGAAGAATTACTGAGGTGTATGCACGTGCATACACACACAGAGGCACACACAGGTAAAGTTTAACTCAGTAAGATGACAAAATTTGAATAATTCCCATCTCTTTCTACTTCTCTTGTCTGTGAAAGAAATTTGAACACATTTAATTTGTGATCACAAAAATCCCTAATTAAACATATCTGCCATCAAACCCTGCAGGGCACCCACAGCATTCATAAAAGCAAATTGTCCTGCTTGTGGGAAAGTTTGAACGTCACTGGACTTCACTGGGATCTCTTTACAGTGTTATTAAATTAGGAGTAATTCTTGTGGAGTGATAAAAATGTGGAGCTAGGATCAAAACCATTTCTCCTTGTTCCATCTGTGTGTCCAACATGTGGGGCATGTGATAGAGATAACTGCAAAATGAGCTAAAGGATTCCAGGAGCTTCCTCTTGTGACATAGGATGTGAGGATTTTTCCCGTGGAGCCCCCCAGGCCTTTTAAAACAAAGGTTTTCTTTCTTTCCAAGATAACTTAGGAAAAAGGAAAAAAAAAGTGTTTGGTTTCTTGGGCTCAAGCCCTTCTGTGGTGCAGTTGCACAAATTCACATTAAATTTGTGGCCTCTAATGGGATTGTTCCAAATTTACATCAGAATGGTTTCAGGCAGAATCTAAGCACTAAAAGATCACTTACCTCCCTCTTCCTCCCCATCTGAAGTTGCTGAGCTGCTCCTGTTCAGCTTCATTCATCTCTGCAGCGCTGAGCAGTGGAGTGGGGAATGGCAGGAGAGCAACTTATCATCCTCAGAGATGCCAAACGCTCACCTCACCGTGCCTGTGCCTCAGCAGAGAGCAGCTCTATCTGTGATACTCTCAGCAAATGCTTTCCCAAACTCTTTGGGACTCAACCAGCTGGGGAAGGTGGCAGGTTAATTGCTGTGAAAAGCTCCCCTTGCACTGGGATTTTAGCATCTTTTCATCACAGCACAATAAAGGTTTATTTTGGGTGTTATAGAGACATATAAGTGCTCCTAATCTGTAGGTCAAAGTGTGACAGAGGCTGCTGACATGCAGCCATGAGAAAAAATGGAGGAATCAGTTTCCAAGGTTCCTAAAAGCTTTGGATCTTCATATTTGGGCAAGTTGATGGCCTGAGTGGCACTGCCCACCCTTCCCTGCACCCACAGTCAGGAATGCTCCATCTGCCCAGGAATGGACTAGATGAACCTGAGAAAAAAGCATTGTATTTCCATGGACCCAGTCAATGTCTTGATAGAGAAGATTTGCAAAGACCTTTGTGATGTTTAAGTCAAT
Organism: Geospiza fortis; assembly: GCF_000277835.1. Lineage (NCBI taxonomy): Eukaryota > Metazoa > Chordata > Aves > Passeriformes > Thraupidae > Geospiza > Geospiza fortis. Next base: position 2,709,151 of record NW_005054337.1, on the reverse strand, counting down.
TACAGGCAGTTTTGGGGTCAGGTAATTTCCTAATTAGGCATGATAGATGTGATGTTTGCAGAGGTGTGGAGCATCTTCAGCTCTGCTGAGTTCCAGCAGGATTTTTTTACACTCAGCATTTCTGAGAAGCAGGCCCATTAGGATTGGGTTGATGGCTTTTCTGAGGTGCTGTAAAACATTTTGTGAAGGCTCTTTTTCAAAGAGCTCTGTCACACATGCCTGTGAAACCAGTGACCCCAGAAAATGCAAGCCAGCCAGGGAGATTCAGAACCAGGATTGTAAACCTCCCACCATAAGTTGACCTTCAGCTCCTGGGAATCCTTCTTCCCCCATTGCTGCTTAAGCTCCTCTCCAGTGGGTACCACACATCCCTTCAGCATGTGCTGAAAGGCTGGATTAGTTCTCCAGACTTGCATCTGCTTGTGCTGAGGGCAAAGAGATCTTGCTTGTAGCCATCAGCCATCCCTGTGGACAATGGCAAACCCACTGTGTGAGCCCGCAAATTCAGTGTTAGAACAGATCATTCCAGCAGCCTTCATGTTCTGTGTCCTGCAGGATCTGTAGCGGTGGTGGCAGAGCAGAAAAATCTCTGAGAATTCAGAGAAATCACTGAGAATTTGCTTTGTGAACTCAGCCTGGCCAGACAGAGTGATTTGCAGGAGCATCCGAACCCGGAGCCATCTCTAGAGCTCAATGTGATGCAGCCAGAGGAATCAACAGGAACAATTTAAATTAAAGATCTCTAAAATTAAGTTTGTGCTTTAATGAGGACGTTAAAAATAATCTTCATCACCAGATAGAGATACTTAATACGTTGCCTTAATGTTAACTCCTACCTGAGGGAATCCCAGCAAAATTGGCAAGACTTTGCTGAGCTGCAAATAGATCCTTGTTCATCACCCCCTGCATAAATCTCATGTGCATGGAAGTACTTCTGAGGCTTCAGCAAGACTCAATTTCTTCCTCAGGTTTGGGGGACACTGAAAAATTACACATTATGTGTAGTTTTTTTCACGGGTGACAGCGATGCTTTTTTTCTTTTTTTTTTTTTTTTTCCCAAGACAACATCTGTTCTGTAATTATGTTCTTAGTGGGGTCATGTTCTTAGGGGAACCTTCTCTCAGCGGGTGGCTCCTGCCAGGGATTTGAAGTTCTCCTGAATACCCCTGAGTTACGAGAACATACCTGCAGGTCCCTCATCTAAATAAAGCCTTTCCTCTGTTCTTCAGAGAGTGAGCCACCTTCCTCCTTGGTTTCTGGGATCATTGACTACAACATGCCCCTCACCTCCACCTACCTGAAGCAGATGAAGCTGCGGGTGATGAATTCCCAGGAGCAGGTGAGTGATCTGCCCGTGCCGAGGGGCTGAACGGAGAATGGGGAGAGGCACTTGGATTCCAGGAGGATGTTTTTGGGAATGCCTGGTTTGTCTGAGCTTTTGAGGCTCTGATCAAGCACAGAAAGTTGGGAGGCAGTGTATCCTGCATCTCCTGGAAGCTGAGCTGCTTCAGAGTTGTGCCAGTGGAGAGAGGCAGAGATGGCGTTGATTAAGTTGTTCTTTAGACATACGGTTCTTCTAAGAAATTGTTTTAAAAATAAATATGGCAAGTAGTAATTTGTTTATTTTCCACTGATGTCTGGGAGCTTTAGCAGATGGGGTCTGAAGCCCACACCTGGCTTTGGTTGCTCTGGGGCTCTCTTAAACTGCTCAGCAACTTGAGGGGTTCAGCTGCAGCCGCTCCGCTCCCACGTCAAAGCGGGACACGGCTCTGTTGTTTGGTGACAGTGTTAAGCCACTGGATTTTGCTTTGGGGATGTATGGGGCACCCTGCCACAGGATTATACCCAGGCTGTGTGCAATTTTCTGAAGTTCTGCAGCTGCAGAATTAGCTATGGGAACCTCTGTGCACCATGGAAACAGTCTATAAAAAGAAAAGTATGTTTTACTTGCTCCCCACAATCTGCACTGGAAGCCAGTGCTGGATTTTCTTTCCAGCACTCTGAAACCTGAACCTGATTTCACACATTGCTGCCAGTGGCAAGATGTAACAGCATTTGCATGGTGCTGTGGTGGAAAACATTGCTGGGAGCCTGAGCACCCGATGGGGGCTTTTATCCAGCAGCTTCCTAAAGGGATGTGGGTTAGAGCATCACTGCCAGGGTGTGAAGTGCCAAGTGTGGGTTTGCTGGAGGGATACCGAGCTGCTCTATCACTTCTGTTGTGAAACCTTCGTGGTGGAGGACAAAATGGCATCTGGTGGGAAGCACTTCTGCGTCTCAGAGCTTTTTCCTTTGCACTTGTTTGACACTTGAGTGAGTTTCAGGATTTGTTTCAGGTTTTGAAAGGTAAAAAGGCTGATGAGCCAAGTTTTGTGCTCATGATGGGTCAGGCAGTAGAACTGTGGACAATTTGGGGGGCAGCTGGGCTGAACCGGACTGGGCTGAACTGGGCTATGCACATGGAGTGGATGGATGTGCCCCTTTGTGCCATCTGATTGCTACTTTGGGACCACTTCTGGATAAATAGGCCAGCATGTTCCAGTCACCTGTGGGTTGTGCACTGTTTGCTGGGTCTTGGTGCAGCTCCTGGCAGAGTGGCATTGGTGTGGCAGACCCTGCAGTCCTGTTCTTCACCAAGGTCAGGGCCTCAGGGCCATCCATGAAAGCTGGCTGTGCTTTCCAGCATTTGAGGGGGTTGCTTCAAGTTAAGTTTGCTGCATACAGAGGATTGAGTGGTTTGACTTGTAGCCATTTATGCATTTTCAACCAGTTCCTCTTGGCTCTGAAGCTGCTTAAGGGAAATCTGCTACAAAGCTTCATTAAACTCCTGTACCCAGTTTATACAGGCAGCAAACTGACCTTGCAGTTTGATCTTACTCCCAGGATAGCAAACCACCCAGAAGCTGGGAGGCTTCAGTAGTGGATCTTGAGTTTGTGAGCTGCCTGGTTAGGGATGCTTGTTTTGAGAACTTTGGTTGGTAATTCAGAGTTCATACCCTGAATTTTGGTGCAGCAGTTTGCACTGGAACTGTCACTAGATCGATAGAACGTGCTGCTAACATGAATACTCCTGAAGCTTGCAGAGATTGGAATAGAAGCGTATGTCATGCAGGAACAAAAAGGGACCAGCTGAGGCAACCAGCAGTTGTTGGTTTAGATCATAAATCAAATGGTTTGATGTTATTCCCTGCCTCTAAAGTTTTCCTTCTCCTGTGCTCCTGTCGTTACACTGCAGGGCAGCTTTCGAAGCTTTTCAAGCTGTAGCAGCTGAGGGAAAAACCTGTTTGGAAGAAGTAAAAATTGCTGTTCACTGTGTTACTGAAACTGATTCCTGAGAGCAAAGTAAAAAAAGGATCAGTCCTATTGCTCAGACTTCTGAAGCGTTGAAATTTTCCATCATGACAAAAGTCTGGAGAGGATTCAGATGGTTGGACCTGCTGGGAAAAAATCCAGCAGGATTTGAGTGCAGTCCCTTCTGACATGGGACATTCCCTGGCTTCCCCTGGGGAATCAATAGAATTATTTTGGTTGAGAAGATCTTCAGGATCACTGAGTCCAACCATTCCCCAGCACTGCCAAGCCCACTACTAAACTATGTCCCCAAGTGCCACATTGACATGGCTTAAATCCCTCCAGGGATGGTGGGCAGCCTGTTCCAGGGCTGGACAACCCCTTTGGTGAAGAATTTTTTCCCAATTCAACCTAAACATCCCCTGGTGTAACTTGAATGAAAACAAATGCCACACTCCTGAGGCAGCTGTGGCTGGACCTGGAGCTGCTGATGCTGAGGCTACCTGAAGATAATGTGTGTAATAATGCAAATAACAGGGGTCAGTTCCCTCCAGAAGCATTCCCTGCCAGTTTTATCCTATTTATTAATACACTGCACTGGAAAGAAAACAGTGCAATCCTTTTTTCCTGGAGGAACCTGGCAGTCTGTGTGGAGTGTGGTCTGTGAAATAAGGGCTGTGTGACACAGGGTGAGGGTTAGGGTTGCACAGTTCAGGTGTTGCAGCTTTTGGAGTTCCAGGTATTTGCCAACTGAAAAGAGCCCTCTAAAGACAGTAGAAATAATTCTGACTTTTATGCAAATGCAAAACAGGCAGAAAATACAACCTGCTTCTAAAATTTGCCCTATGCAGATATGCCCTGCAAGGGTTTTATCTACCAGCACATCCAGGCTGCTCTCGCTGAGCGCTGCCACTTTGCTGCCTCCCTCTCACTAAAATTTGATGGTGTTAATAGAAATAAATTAAGCAATGGACTCGTGTTTCTCTTGGCTTTGGCCAAAAGCAATTATTTGTATGCAGCAGCACCAGGAGAAACTCACTTCACTTGGGGTAACAATGAGTGAATTTATGCCAAAGTGGCCTTTCAACTTCATTATTCAGGGAAGAAAAAAATAGTGTGTGTAAGTGTAATCTATTAGTGCTGCTAAGCACATGAGTGTTAGGGCACCAGTGTCTCCAGAAGGAAGCACAGCCAGAAGAACCTTAAGGAAAGCATTTTATCCCTGCTTAGGGACAACAAACTGTCAGAAGAGACTCTTTACATGGTTGCTTACAAAATGAGGAGTTCCCACAGAATATATTTCTATATATTTTTTGGAGTCAGAACATCTGTTCTGGGACAGTGGAAAACAGCAGAGACCCGTGTTGCTTATACTGGGTTCAGTAGGACACGCAGGTTCTTCTGGGGTGGGAATCTTCCTTTATCCCCATTTTTTTACCAGTTTTCACATGGGTGAAAAACCAGGCCACTCACCCTTTCCAGGGTGCTGAATTAGCCCCATTTCTTGGTATCTACCAAGGCATTAAAGCATCTCTGAACTCCTGACCATCCCAATCTAGCAGCAAAAAGGAATGAATAGAAGAGATTTGATTTTTATCTGTAAAGATCCTTCCACTTCATTTTCAAATGCTAAATATTAGCATTTTTAAATGATTGGTTATTCTATTGCAGTCATTTTTCAGCCAATCTTTTCTGTGTTACTCAACCTCAGCCTTGGATTTATTTTTTATGCTGCTGTTGAGCGGGGTTTCCACTGGTGACAAGTGGAATAGAAAGATTTTAAGAGGACAAATGCCAGGCTCTCTCTCTCTGCTCCAGAGTTGTGGCTGCTACCTTGGCAGGAACAGTCCAGGGCCAAGTAACCAGGTTTAAATGATACAGAAACGTTTTCAAAGATTGCTTCAGTGGCTGCTGGCAGAAGGTCACGCAATCAGTGAAAGGCAGGAGCTGCTCTTGGATGGGAAATAAGAAGAGTGTTTTCCTTGTTGCTATGGCTTTGCTGCACTGACTTGTAGGTGTTTGAGAGGGACAGAGCCTTGTCCTGCACCATCACACATCCCATCCATCCAGTAATTTCCCTGTAAGCCTGGAGTGTGTGACAGTGCATGGATGTGAGGTGGTTTTCAGAGCACTGTTTCAAACAATGTTTTAGCTCAGACAGCTGGATAATCCTGGAAGGGGGTGCAGGGGCTTACATCCCATCCATGTGCATGGAGTTGGTCTTGTCTGGTGCTGGTAAAGATAAAGCCCCTGCAGGATTTGAGACCTCACAGAGCCTAATGACCAGAGGCTGGTTGGCAATGTGAATTCCTCTTCCTTTTACCCTGGCCTGTCCATTACTGTGCTTGCTCACTTCAGTGTCTCAGAGGCTCTGAGAGCAGCTAAGATGCATCTTCCCCTGGCAGCTCACTCCCTTCCTTCTGCTTTGGAGCCATCTCCAGCCAGTCCTGGGGGTGCAGAAAGGCAGGGAGGGGAGCCTGCAGCCATACAGGAAGGCACACTGGGTTTTTATTTTCAGCCTGAAAGTTCAGTCGTGAGAATTGCAGACATCTCATTCCACATAGTCCAGAGACCAGGAGCAAATTTGGCAGAGCTGGCAGCTGCTAGACAAGCCCTGGGACCTGGATTTAGCTGTTTCATGAAGGCATCCTGAAGAAAAGCTCTGTGTGTTCACAGAGGTGAGGAGGGCAGAAGCAGGCAGTACTTGACAGGAAGTGGGATGATGCGTTTGCATCACATGAGGATGATAAGGTACTTCCCAGTCCATTAGAGAGGGTGTTAAACATCTCCGGGAGAATAAATACCTCTAGATCAACTTGACTTGAGCTCTGGATAGTTCTCATTCAAGAAGTTTTATCATGGTTTGGGAAGATCTTTGTTTCCTGATGCTAATTTTTAAGTCATTTTTGAGCACTAGAGAAGTTCCTTAAACACACCCTTAGGCACAGAAGGGAGCACCGGCCGCAGGCACAGGGAGACACCGAGCGAGGAACAGATTTCCTCGCTGCTCGGCTGCGCAGCCCTCTAGTGGGGACAGAGCTTCTGCCGCCGGGAGCCGGCTTTGCCTGGGAAACTTCGGATCTGCTCTTAAGCACCGTTAGTCCAGGCAAAGCCAGGTCCAGCTGTCACACCAGAGTTCTTTCCTGGCAAAGATGCTTTTGCAAAACTTTCATCCTTGGCCTAAAGGCTCATGAGATGCAGGAGGTCAGATGACCGATCCATTTAGCCTGGTTTCACCCTGGTGTGAATGGGTGGCTTTCAGTGAAGGGCAACTATTTTTTTTTTTTTACTGGGAATTAACTCTGGCATTCCCAGCAAGTAAAAACTCGGCAGCTTTTATTTCCCACTGTGTGGAGGTGTCAGTACTTTTCCCAGTGCTCCAGGTGAGCTCTGTGTTTGTTCAGAATGACGTGTGCTGTGAGCAAACAGTGTGAGACCAACGTGGGCTGGCTGGGGTCGGTCCTGCCACTGCAGCTCTTGTCTTCCAGCGAGAAGTGATGCCAAGGCTCTGACTCTTTGCTGTTTTGGGGCTAATCATGTTGTTTTCTATAAAAAAGGAGGTGGCATTGCCTGTTTCTAGTGGTGCTGGGGACAATTCACCCCCCTGAAGTACTCAGGTGTATTTAGTTGCTCCATATGACAGCTCCAGTCCGTTCTCATGCACTGGTGGTCCCTTCCCCACTCTCTCTTCACTTCCCTATGCTGTTGTGCAGCTCAGCTAAGGTCCTGGAGAAGTGGCTGGGAGATGCTTGGAAGTTTCTCTGGCTCTTGGTGGTGCTGTGGTTGTCACACAGATCCATCCATGCAAAACTGGGACTGATCACTCTCCACCACACACACCTATCCTGGTTCCTGTTACCTGGTCTCAGAAGCCTGCTACAGCCAAGCTGCATGAGCTTGAGTCTGGGAACACTGAATAAGCCGGGCCAGAAGCCACACTACCTCTCTTTATTCCTCATTTCTTCCCAGTACATTCCCTGTTTGGTAAGGAGAGCTGCTGCCTATTCCCTTGTGTGCTAACCAGCATCAAAGGCAGCTGTTCCCAGTAGAACTGGAAACAAGGTTTTGCTTCAGGGCCTGTAAAGTGGGGCTAGGAAATATTTCCAGGGGAAAAGGTAAAGATGTCAGCCTCAGAGTGAGGAAAACACAATTGCAACATCCATGGAGTAGTCTCATGGATCCAGTTGGATCTGTCCTGTTCCTGTGGAAAGCTGTGCGTGGTGGGCTGTTCTGCATCGTCTCAAAGCTCAGGTGCTGACGTGCTGTACACTGACTTTGATCAAGTCACACAAATGGCTGTTTCTTAATTGCCTTCTCCCTTTAAAAAGGGGATAATACCTTAGAGAGACTTCTGAGGTCTTGCTCACTAATAAAGCTCTTCAAGAGCTTGGATGGCAACTACTTTGAGAGTGCAAACTGTTATTAATGATTTCCGTTATTACAGAAGATGAAGCTGTGTGGTTCAGCTTTTTAACCTTGAATTGTGTGCTTGCTTTTGTTTCTGCTGCTGTTCAACCTGCACGGGCAGGTTTGCACCTTGTCTGCTTGCACACACCCCTCAGACCCACACCAGGAGCTGTGTGCGCACAGAAGGAGCTGAGGAGTCAGTTTTACTCACAAGGATGGATTCTGAATCGTGTGGAATGAATGAGAATGGCCAAAAATGGGTTTAGTCTGGGTTCTGTGTGTGGTTACTCGATTCTGATTTGGGGGAGCAAGAGATAAGCTGTGAGGGTTGTCCTCACTGTATAGAGCAGTGCAGGCATTGCTGCTGGGGCTGTGGATTTGGGCAGTGGAAAGGAATGTTAGGGGAAATTTGACTGTCAGGGACCTGTCCCTTCAAACACCCATTCCCTATACTCCAGAAGAAAATTCTATCCACAGAAACAACTCCTTTCCTGCTCCTGTATTTGGCAGTGACTGCTGTACCCTGTGAAGTATGGAGCTGTATTTCCTTTTCTTCTCTTGGTTCTGGCTCCTGGGAGGAGAAAACCCCTTTTATTCATGCCCATGCCAGATGCTAACCACTGCTGCTTCTAAGGAAGGAGTGATCAGGATGACGTGGGAATACAGCCCTGAGCCCACAAGGAACCTGGTCTATAATGAAGTTTCCCAAATCTTTACCCTCCATTTTTTCCCTGGCTCTGCTCTGGATGGCAGATAAGGCACAGTGTGGATAAAAGCTGTGTCTGCCCCTCATGCCATGCCCTCCTTCAGTCCCTCCTGCTCGTTTCCCTCCCAGCCTTGCCCCTGAGGGAATCGCATTTCACTGCTTATTCCTCAGCAGGGTTTGATGGTCACTGAGGACCCAGTGCAGGAGGTCCCGTTTGTTATTTAACCTACTTTTCAGAGGCACAAGAACATCAAGTGACTCGCACAAGGTCGTCCATGAGTCAGTGACTCCTCTGGCGTGATGGCCAGAGCCTGCAGTCCCTGCTCCCACCACTAGATCCCTGTGCCCACAATCCATAGCACCACAGCCATTCAATTAAGCTCCTGCAGCGCCTTAAATGTCGTGTATTCCTGGGTTTGACAGCAGTCCTGGCATTCTTGTGGAGCCTTGCCTTAGGAAATGACAACAGATGAGGTCAGGTCATTGTTAGCGATGCCTTTGGAAGCATCACTGCCTGGTGCTCAGGCAGGCTCTGTGCTGTGGGTGCTGTCACAGCTGGGACATGGCTCTTCCCAGGACCTGCAGCGTGGCTCTGGGGGAATCCAGCAGGACCCAGGGAGCCCCAGGGTCTCTGCATGGGCAGATCTGTGTGCATGTGAGGGGGCTGGCAGGTATCAGAGGTAATGAACACATTGTGAAGAGAGAGGGAAGGAAGTGACTTATAAATAATGTATTTGATGTATATTATATATATGATATAGTAACAGCAGCACTGGTTTGTTATGGTGTGCTTTTTTTTTAATGTGTAATCTCTTAAGGCACTTACCCCTGTTCCTGACAAGTCGATAAATTATTATTACCAATTCTATATCTAATTGCCAGTTATTTCCCCCCAGACAATTTGAATCCGAAAAGTACCCATTGGAAAGGCGCTTGGAGGGCTGTTTCCCAGAGCCTCCCTGGCTGTTTCTGGAGGCAGCCCCTCTTCCGCTGGTGAGCCCCACTTCTGCCAGCCTCGTGACCCCATGTGCTGGCACAAACAATTGCATTTCTGTCAGGCTCATGACCCCACTTGTAACAGCGGTGACCCCCCTTGGGGTCAGGACCCCTCTCCTGCACAGGGAACAGCTCCTGCCCAGCAGCTCTTGCTGAATGGCTCTTCCTCCCTCACTCCCTGTGTGGACCCGGCTGTTCCACACTAAGTTTGCTGATGTGAAATTTAGGTTAATCCATTTCCAAAGTGGATTAAGCTAACCCACACAAAGGCACTTAGTATAAAATAAGAGTGTCCACATGGTGAGGCAGCACGGAATAGTGACTGTGCTTCAAACTCACATCCTGGCCAGTTTGTGTCCTCTGCAAGCTCACCAAATGGAGGGACAGGCATTCTGGTCCCAGGGGATGTGCTCTCTCAAATGGCTTTAAGCTGGTCTAGCTTGAAGCCAAAGGAAGTGCAAGGAGTAAACAAAGCCCAGCAATGGGAAGGGGTTAAAGCCCGCTCTGCTGAGGTTCTCGGCAAGGCTCCTGTTCACCTTAAATGGTCAGGATTTTATTTTAGCTTCAGGGAGGAGCAGCAGCCATGGAGCTGGAAGGGAGTGTAGAGAAGTCCCTGTGGCTGGGGGCTCACAGCCTGCTGGCCTCCCAGCCATCCGCCTCCTGCAGAAGGCCCCCAGGGCTCCTGTGCTTGCATTTCAGCCTCTGGCTCCGTGATCAGCCTGGAGGAGATGGAAATGTAGTAGTGAGTGATGCCCGTTTTCACCTCTGGCCTCAGATCCTCCTAAGCCACCCTCTTCCCTTGCCTCTTCTCTGGCAGTGAGGTGGTTAACGCTGGAACAGATAACATTACAATTGGACATCCCCACTAACCCAAACCTGGCAGTTCCCATCCTGGCTCTGGCACCATTTCTGATACCAGCCTATTGCAGACTCAACACTGAACTGCTACACTTGGTTTATTTCATAAACCATTTCCTTTGTAACCATTAAATAGTGAAACATGAGGTGGGCTGGGGAGGGGGATGCTGCAGTGCTGGCACCCATCACTGTGGCGGGGATCACCATCCCATCATGGTGATCCCAAGCTAAGATAAAACTCATTGACCCACTGCCCTCCAAGCCCAGCCTGGGAGCGAGTCCCAGCCTGGGGGATGCCGGGACCCCCAGCGCTGCCCTGCCAGAGCTGGGGCACAGCATCCCCATCCTGCCGGGGATCTGGCAGCCGGTGCCCTGTCCAGAGCTGT
>NW_005054337.1:2698294-2698479 GCF_000277835.1 Geospiza fortis | reverse complement strand
GCGCCGGCCTTGGGGGCCGGGGGCGGTGGCTGATGGTGCTGCCGGCAGCGCGGGGTCCTTCTGCTCCCGCGGAGCGAGGGAGAATCCTCGGGAACAAAAGGATTCGGCACCGCGGCACCCACCGCGCGGGGAAGGGGCTGCGGGACCCACCGCGGCCGGGGCTCGCTGCAGGGGCCCCGCACTTA
>NW_005054337.1:2681728-2697221 GCF_000277835.1 Geospiza fortis | reverse complement strand
GCCCCAGCCATCCCCAGGCACCGGCCCCGCGCCGCCATCACCAGCAGCCCCGACCCCGGGAGGGGTTTGTGCTGGAAATAGCCGCCTCCCTGGAGGTAAAGCCCTACTTACGTGTCAATCCTCGCCGCACGCTGAGCCCCGCACACGCGCGGGCAGGGCTCCATCGCGGGTGTATCTGTTTACCTGCCAGAGGGGCTAGGACGGGGACTCTCGCCCGGCGCCTCGCACCTCGCTGCCGCGGGGACACACGCGTGGGAACCGCGTCCCACCGGGGTCCCGTGGCCGTCGAGGAGGGTGGGGACGGGAGCTGCTCCTCTTGGCCACCGCCTCCAAAACCGGGTCCGTTTCCCCCTCCCCCGACACTCGCTTCCCGGTGCTGGGGGAAGAGCAAAGTGCCCTTTCACACCGCGCGGTATCAGTCACCGTCCCCACCTCGCATGGAAAAGCAAACGCGTGAGAGCGAGTTCAGGTGCGGGGGAGGCAGGTGCGGGGCTCAGGGGTGGTGGTGGTGGTGGGAGTCGTGCAGCCCGGTCCCCCCTGCCCCGCGTTCAGCACCTCCCCGCTGAACAGCAGGAACGGGGCAGCGGCTCCGGGAAGGGGCTGCGGGGCCGCCCCCCGCCCTGGCAGCTCCCCGCGCCTCGGGGCTGTGGGAATGCTCGGGGGGTTCCCAGAAGAGCTCTTAGAGAAGGGGGAGGGGGCGAAGGGGATGAGCTTCCCTTCCTCTTCCATTTGCCGTTTGCCGTTAAAATCAACTGTTTTGCCCATTTTCGGGAACTAGGAAATTACTCGGGTTTTGCCGGGTCCCGTAGAAATCGGCGGCAATCGCGGTAAATAAGGACGTAAGTGACCTGACAAAGAGCGCCGGGGATGTTCTCTTTGGTGTGGGAATTGTACACACGAGTAGGCAGCGCAGTCACAGCTCACCGCCGCCACAGCCCGCGTACACCCGTGTGCTGCGAGGCTGCTCGGCTCTTTGAGGCGATGTCCACCACAGGATTTGCGGCTGCAGTACCAATCTTTGACCCGGAGTGTTTTATCTTCCATTAGTAAGCCTTTCTGTGCGCGGAACTGGTTAAGTTAGGGTCAAATCTGGTTCAATACCTTCTTGGCATGCTCAGAGGGCTGGGTTTAAACAGTGGCTGAGACGGAGATGAGGCTGCCTTCCTGGGAGCTCGTCCCTGCGCGCCGCTGCCGGGGGTCAGGGCGCGGGGAGCTCTGTCCTGGCCAGGTTTGGCAGGTCCGGGGGTGCCTGTGCCGGGCAGGTCGTGCACGGCCCCGGCGTGGCAGTGGAGCAGCTCTGGGGGCTGGCAGTCACGCGTTGCCTTTTGTTGATTCTAAAAACACGGCTGGTTGTGGTGGGAAGCTGAGCGTGGCTGTGTGCTGGGGAGGTTGCACGGCACACAGCCTCGGTTCCTGCTCCGCGGAAGGAAATCCCATCGGGATAGTTGGCTGTGGTGTGAAAGGACATGCTTTAAAATAAAAGGACTTAAAGAGAGAAAATAAACCGTCCTGAGACTCGGAGCTTGGCATATTAAACGTGAGGCACAGCATGTAAATGACTGGAGAGAGATTGGAAGGCAGTCCCCGAGAAACTGAGCCTGGCTGTAAAATAAGCAGGTTACCGATAGTCTTGCATATATTTACGAGGTTATAAGAGTAGCTTCCCCCCCTGCCCTGCTCCAGCCCGTGCTGTGGGAGGTTGCTCTCCAGGAGGAAGAGCTTTGGTGAAGAAACGTTGTCTAGCAATTACAGCCTTGCAGTCCGGGGGGCTTGATTAGGTTTCTGGATCTGCCAGCGACTCGTTATGTTCTTGGACCAGCCAGGGTGGCTGTCGGTACCCGGGGTTTCCAGCTTTATAATACGAGGAGGAGTTTTCTAACTCGCAGCGAAGTTGGGAAGCTCGGCAGACACTTGCAGGCACAGTGCTTGAAGATCGTGAATGGAAAGTGGGACAGAAATGTGGAGTGTGAGCCCTGCACATGTGAGTGTCTGCTTCTGCTGGGTAGCAAATATTGGCTGTGAATGTCTGTAGAGCAGCTGTGAATGTTGGATTGTAGATAAGGAGAGAAGCAAGGATTTTGTTTTCCAAACCCTGAGTGGTGCCGGGAGCCCTGCTCCAATGTTTGGGTGTGCCCTGTGAGTGCAGCAGCAGGATCTGACTTCCCCTTGCAGAGAGGAGCTCTGCTGCCTGACCCTTGATCGCTCAGTCCCTTGAACATTGGAAACAAAGCGATGGGACTTTACTGCGGGGTGAGGAGATCTCTCCGGAGAGCTGGGAAAGGCAGGAAGGAGGAGGGCGGCAGCAGCAGTGCTGGGGTTCAGGGTTTGGCTCTGGGCTGGCTGCTTGGGGCGCCACTGGCACTTCATCTCTGCCACGAGTGGTGTGGAACTGGGGAAAAGGCAGCAGGTCCTGAGACAGGCACTGGTAATGGATTGCATTCTGTTTTCTAATGAAAGTTTCATTTGAAGTTTGTTTACAGGAAAGAAGAAATTAGCAGAGGGAATTCTCCTGAGAACCCAGAGAGGAAAAAGAATGAGCTGCCTGACTTGCAAGCCAAAAGAGGGTGGAAGGGTAGATTACATTTACCGTATTGCTCCGAGTCGTGGCTGTTGCTGCTGTTGAGAAACGCTTCCTTGTTTGGCTGGATGGGGAGCCCCCTGCAAGGCTCAGCCTTCAGCCAGGTTACTGGCATCCAGGGAGATTCAGAGCTCCCACCTGGCCAGAAATTTTGATCCTGCTCTGGTGTCCTGTGCTTTGAGGCTGAATTTGTGCTGTGCTGTGCTGCTGTCCCTCTGCTCCTGGCTGTGGCTGGGCAGACGGTGCTGCTGGGGCCTCCTGTCCCTGGGATTGTCCCTGGTATGAGGAGGCAGTGCTAGCAGTTCATGGGCAGCACTTGGAGGTCACAGTGTTCAGCCTTTGGTCTCTGAGGGGTGTGCTGAGGCAGGAGTTTGCTGGTGGCCTCTGGTGTCCCTACAAACAGTGAGGAATGCAGCCAAGGGCAAGTGCAGGATGCCAGAGCGGGAGTGATGGGGACAGCCAGAGCCACTCTTGAGGCTGGGGCTTTTCTCTTTCTTTAGTAAAGAGGCACAAAGGTGTGAGGAGTTCCTGGGGCACTGTGGTGTGGGCAGAGCCGGGTGGCTGCCCAGACTCAGCAGCCAGTGGAAGCTCTCTCCACAATTCCCACTGCCAGGAAGGGTTCTCCTGCTGCCACCTGGACGTTTGGCTTTGCATTCTGTTGGGGTGGGCTGTGCAGTGGGAGCTCTAAGATGCTGGGAAGTTCATCCTGTTGTCATTTTGGCCAAGGGTATTAGTGCTGGAAAGCAGAAAGCTCTGGCTGGAAAGCAGGGGGTGACTTTCTTCTGGTGGCTGAATCCTGGACTGGTGGACGTGTGACAGCCTTGTTTAACTTGAGTCATTTATAGCTTATCGGTTTCTGGTTTGATAGCCCGAGTATTTCTAATAATAGGTGAATGTTATTGCACCTCGAGAGAATTGTACACATTTATAAAGCACTTTCTACTGCATGTGCATGTGAGGCATCCTTTGTGTCACTGCTTCTCCTCCATGTGTGAGTGCATGGAGAAGGTGATGCCTCCTGGGTTGTGGTTTGGGTGCTGAGACTGGATGTCCTGTGCACCTGTGCCTGAACAACCTGAAAACATCGTGGGTCACTCCCTGGGCTCCTCCTCCTCACCGGACAGGTGAGAGACTGTGGGCAGCAAGGACCTTGGCATTTGCATTTGTCTCTTAAGCCTGACAGTAATCTTGAGTAAGCCTTGTGAAGAAGGCCAGATATTAGGGTGGCTGCTTCCCTGCAAATGCTTACAATAAAGAGACTATTTATAGTTTGCAACAGGGAGACCTTTGCTGTTCTGTTCCTGTACGTACAAGATGGAGTTTCTGGAGAGGCAGGATTGCTTTGTGGCTGGTGTGGCAGCGGAGTTGTGCTGAGCCAGGGGCAATGTGCCTGTCCCTACCTTCTGCTCTCCTGCTGAGCTCCACCTGGGCACAGGGGGGCTGCTCAGGGACACCTGGTGGGTCTGGGGTCAGGGTGACCCTGTGGGGGGCATGCGTGGGGCTGCCGAGCCCTGTCCATCTGTCCATCAGTCCGTCCCTTGGTGCGTGCAGGGTTTCACAAGCCGTAAATTCCAGGAAACTCCCCGGGAGGCACATGGAGGGAGCGGGCTGGGGCCAGCACGAGCCCTGAGCCAGCAGATGTGTCTGCAGGGACAAGGAGCTGGGAGGAAAAGCACAAACCTGTCTTTAAAGACATTTGTTTGTTCACAATAAAAACTATCAGCCAGCGGCAGCCAGACAGGGCCGTTTTTATGAGGAGCAGGCGTAGGTTGGAGGGGTGCTGCCAATTACTGCTTACACGGAAAGGGAGCGGGGATTGTATTTTATCTCAGGACCAGGGGGAGGGTAAAAAAAACAAGAGCAGAGAGGTTTACAAGCCTTTGAAATGTTTCAATCAAAGGAAAGCAGAGTTGAAAGCGGTTCTGGAAACATTTTCGGTGTTCCCCTGCACCCCAGGGCTGTCTGTGGCCCTGGCTTTGGGAGGGGAGCAGGGAGAGGAAGGCAGATAAAGGGATCACCAGCAGGACCGTGTCCATACGGGAGCACGTATCTGCTTCCTCCCAAGCTTTGCATTGGGAGAGTTCAGCCTGGGGAGGTCCCACAGCCCCTCCTCTCATTCAGGATCTCAGTGCTGCCTTTATGATGATGGTTTTGAAATCCTGTGGCTGACCTTTCCGGCACTGGAAGCGATCCAAGGGCTGTGTCTCGAAGTACTGTAAAGGTTAGTGAGAAGGGAGAGAGGGAGAGAGAAAATGTCCTTTGAGCTGCAGAAGTGGGAGAGAGGAATGTCATCTATGCCATCGTCAGGGAACAGGCAGCTGGCTGGGGTCCCTGGCCTGAGCTGGGGTGTCCTTGTCTCACTGGGGACCTCACTCCCCCAGCCCCTTCCCAAAGTGTGTGCTGTCATTTTTGATCAGGGTACAGAGGCAGTATCCCTCTGGAGAGGTCTGGAGGAGCCTCCTCTGCAGCATCAGGCAGTGCAGGTCTTTGGGGATCCATACCTGTGTGCAGATATGCCCCAGAAGCTGCCCCTGCTGCTACCAGTGCTCTGGTGATTCCTTGTGTAGCAGATGATATGATCTCAAAAAGTCCAAGTTGTTTTATGGAGCCATTTCTTGCCTGTCCTCAGCTCCCCCACGCTGCTGCCTCGCTAGGAGCACACTGGGGTGGATGGAGATTAAAGGGTAAACTCCAGGGCTCAGCCATCCGCTCCTACAGGATGTGAGCTCTTTCTAATTGTCCTCAATTAGAGACAGTGCCATTGCTCAGGCAAGTCTTCAGGCAGGAAGCAGAGCCCTGGTCCCCGCTGGGGTAGCCACCACCTCGCCCTGCACAGGGAAGGGCTGCTTGCTGTGGCCTTGGGAAGCCCAGCGGGCCAGCAGGGCTTCTCAGGGCGGGGAGCAGGAGCTGACCACCCAATTGTTTTTAGGAAGGAGTGTGGTGAGGAGATGTTAAAGCCAGAGAAAGGAGGAAAGGAAATAGCTCCATGAGTTAACCCTTTCCTGCTTGCCTCCAGGATGAGACGTCGGTGAGCAGCGAGGACTTTGATATGAACGACTCCACATGGATCTCAGCTGACCAGCACCTGAACTCCAGCCTGAGCCCCAGCCAGGACGAGAGCATGCGCAGCCCGCAGAACCTGCACGGCCATGAGGACGGTGAGTCCCCCGGCGGGCGGGAAGAGCCCCAGCCTCTGCCACAGGATGTTTTTGTGACTGATTAAACATTAACCAGTCCTTTCTGATCAGGTGTCCCCACCTGTGGGATGGATTTCATATCAGCTCAGAGCTGGCTTCCAGTCCTTCCAATTTAGCCTCTGGGTTCCTGCTCAGCCAGGGCCCTGTCCAGCTCGTAGCTGATGATCCTTCTGCCTGGAGCTGTCTGCCAGCTCCTCCAGAAAAAGGTCGCTAAATCCCTTTCTAAGGGGAGGACTTTTTTTCCTGCATCCTCTTCCCAGGTGATGAGGAGAGCGCTGTTAGTTCTGAACACAGGGAGGATGCCAGGGCTTTGCAGCACACAGGTTTCTCTGTTTGGAAAGCTGCACCTTTGACAGGTCTTGCATCCCCCGGGCAAGAAATTGTGAATAATCTGCAGCAGCCACAGCGATGCCAAGCGGGGTGAACGTGGGTGTCTCCTCCCACGGGGTGGGCGGCTGGAAGGGCTGAAAGCAGCACACGTGGGCTGGGTGGGAGGAAGAGTTTTGTGAAGAGAGGTGGTGTGTTGCGTCTGTGAAACATGCAAGCTTAAAATACAAGAGCAAGTAAATAAGTGGTAGAAGTACGAGTTCAGGTCAGAGTTCATTGCTGTGATGCTTGGGAGGATTTGGTGGTTGGACTCTTACTGGCTTTTGCTCAGGAGGTTGAATCCCTCATTGTCCCAGCCTGGCTGCTGCTGGGAGGAGCAGAAGAATCTGAGGAACAACTGAGCTGGGTTGGTCCTGCTTTAAGAAAGGGGACTGGAAAACCACTCCTAAAGGAAGAAAAGGCTTTTGTGCTGGCAGGTCTCCCTGGGGTGGCTTTTAGCTGGTGGTGTGGCCAGTGGCAGGGATGGTAGAGACAGAAGGGGCAACAGGGACACTGCTCTCTTCAGTCCCAGGGACAGCAAGGCCACTGCTCTCTTCAGTCCAGTGAGTTGTGGCACTTCAGTTTCCATTGCAAATCTGCACTTTTGGAAACTGCTGGTTTTCCCTTGCCAGCCCCAGCCCCAGAGCCAGGCAGCCTTGGTGAGGATGTGAAACCTGACTGCCCAGCACTGCATCCCAGTGGTGGGATGGGCACTTCTCCTTGCCCAGGGCCCCAGGGGGCTGTGTCTTGGCAGGAGGAAGAGTGTTTTGGTGGTGACACACTTGCTCCCATAGAAGCTTTAGGCTCTTCAGGACTAGGCTGCAGCCTCCACCCCAACAAGCCCAGTCTCTGATCCCTGCAGCCTGACCAGGTCTCTCTGTACCCCCGAACTTTGCCATTCTCCCACTGGGACATTTCAGGCTTGTGACTTAGCCCTCACCACTGAATTCCCAAGTCTCATTTACAATCTAGAATGACACAGTTTTGATCCCTTTGCTGAACACTATTATTCAACAGGGCAGTAATTTAATAAGGGACTCACGTATTTAGGCAAATCAAGATGTTCTCACTAAATCGAAATCCTCTCTCTCTCTCTCTCTGCACCCTCTTAGGAATTGCTTCCAATTTTTCATGCCCTGTGGTTTTCCTTCAGAAGCAGGTGTCCTCTTTGGGGCTCTTCTTGGCTCCTTTAATTTCTTTTGTAAGGTTCAGTGATGAGAAATAAAGCAGAAATAGTCCCACAGGATTGCAAGTGTCCCTGGTGTCAGCATCAGCTGAACTGGGTAGACTTTGGTGGATCAGAAGTGATGGTGTCAAAAAAATCAGCAAGCCAAGCCCAGGGTGACAAATAAGACCCATACAAAAAAACCCCAGGAATTGCAGTTTTCACCAGGCTGTCACACTTCAGAAGCATTTTGTGGACTGAGGTTTTGTGCCTATGGGAATGTCCATGATCTGTATCAGAGCTCTAAATACAGACTGATGCTGCCTCATGTCAGTCCTTCTGCCAAACCAATGCTCCCATCCAGGAATGGAGCACACACAAGAGTGGGATGGGAAGGAGGACAACGGAGTAACCCAGGAGGGCAGTGGGTGGTTAAAGGAGAGGAGCATGGAGCAGAGGAGCTTGTGGTGAGAGGAAAAGCAGATTGTTGCTGTGGGGAAGAGAACATGCACAATCAGAGTCTCGACCACTCTTCAGTTTCCTCTTCTCTCGACCTATGAAAGCTCTTTTTTTTTTGGAAACAAATGTGTTTTCCGGGTTCACACGAGCTTGCTAAGGCTGTGCAAAAAGTGTGAGTAACCAGCCCACATAAGCTGTGGAGCCTCCTTGGAGCCCAGCTGGCCAAGCTGTCAGCGCAGAGTGCCTGCACTGGGGCAGCCCAAGTTCTCCCAAGCTGGAAGTTTGCCCACATCTCCTGTACTCAGTTGTCCCCTGTGCCCTGCAGGAGTCCTGCAGAGCTCCAGCCAGTGCTAAAGTGATCCCCACACATCCCCTGCAGCCAGGCTGGGCTCAGCTCTGGGCATCCTGGAGCTGCAGAGGGATCTGGTTGCACACCACGTCCTTCAGCTGGGAGCTTGTTCAGGACTGGATACTCTCCGCCTTCAGGAAAACCTTCTGAGTTACTAAATTGGTCCTGCCTGCTGCTGTTTGACGGGTGTGATGCTTGCAGTGTGTCTGCAGTGAAAGGCTTGCTAAAGTATAAAGTTTTAATGAAGAGTTGCCTAGTAGGAGAGCAGTATCGTCTGACATGCTTGTTAAAAAAGTCCTGTTTAAAGGACCAAAGCACCAGCTCCAGGTCTTTTCAAGGCCTGGGAGTGGCAAATGCTCTTCTGTGGCATAGAGTAGAGCTGTTTGAAATCCAGAGAGGCGGGAGAGCAGGGAATTGTCGTCCCATGCTTTGATAAACAGGTACCTGTTAAATCATCAGAGGCCTAAAAAGCAGCTGGGACAAAGGCCAACACTGTCATTGTCGTGGGTGCCCAGAACCCTTGGCCCAGTACAGCCATGCTACAGCTGGTGTCAGCCCTGGAACTGCAGGGAGAGCAAAATACACCTAAAGACTTGGGAGGGTCATGGACAGAGCAGGCACTGTCAGGAGAGCCAGGGTCTCTGCTGGGTCAGTGGGCACACGGTGGGACTTAGGACCTGAGGAGTGACACTGAGCACACACTCGCTCCTTCCATTTTCCTTTGTTACTCATCCTGCGGGCCCCAGCACGGAAAACATGAAGCTCCCAGCTACATCCCTTCCCAGTCGGATGTTGCTCACAGCGTACGTGCCCGCAGGAAGCCGAGGGCTGCCCAAAGCAACAGCAACATCCACACAAACTCTGCTGCTGGAGCAGAGCTATTGTGCTGGACATCCTGGAGGGACACATCTGCGGGGGCCAGCACACGCTGCAAGCAAAGGGACCTGAATGCTGCTCCATCCTGCTGTCTGAGCCCATCTCCATTCCTGAAGGCATCCCATGCATCCCACTGAGTGCAGGTCCCACCCCTGGTGCTGTGTTGCTGTGGCAGTTTGAGCTGGGCTCTGTCCATCTTCAGAGCCTCTCTGCTTCCACAGGCGAGCACTGCACTACAAACGTCCCAGTTCAGTCTGGTGTGAGGGGTTGAGCGGGGTATCCCACCACAGGGGTGCTGGGGATTCCACCCCAGGCCTGCTGTGACTTTCTGCCAAGTGCAGTGCCCTTGAAAGTAAAGCAGGAGTCAGACCCTTAACTTCAGTGTCTGCCATAGCAAAGTGCTTGAACTCATATAGAAGAGCCTCTGTCTTGCCCACTAACAGAATCCACCTTACCTTGTCCACTTTACATTCTGCTGCACTGCCCAGGAGCAGTGCTCAGCCTGCAGGCAGGGCTTGCTGCTCCCCAGCCTCTTTTGAAGAGCAGGGAAAACTCCTGGGTGTATGGTGTGCTTACTCTGTGTGGGGAACGTGGGGTTGCTTCATGGCACCATGTTGGGCTGATCCCCTTGTGCTGAGATCCCCACGTGCCGTCCTCGCTTGACTGGCAGCGTCCCCGCTGAGTCTGTTCTGCCCGGAGCAGCAGTGGCTAATCCAGACCTTGGAGAAAGGACTTTCTTAACCTACTTAACTGTGAAGGCACACGCTTCTTGGGGGCATCCCTTGAGGCAGCTGGCTGGAGAGGCTTCTGAGTGTTGGGGACATTCCTCAGGAGTGCTGCAACGAGGGACCTCAAGGACATGTGGGCAAGCATTATTTCCAGATTCTGTCCCTGGGGCTGGTAAGGCTTGTCGTTCCCCAGGACTCCTTGCTTGGGATGTCAGGGATGGTGTAGAGCTGTGCCCAGCACAG
This sequence comes from Geospiza fortis, assembly GCF_000277835.1. NCBI lineage: Eukaryota > Metazoa > Chordata > Aves > Passeriformes > Thraupidae > Geospiza > Geospiza fortis. The sequence continues at coordinate 2,687,260 of NW_005054337.1, read as the reverse complement.
CAGTCTCTCTGCTGGTATGGCACATGTCCCACAGCTCTGGGTGACACTGCTTGCACTTGATGAGATGCCCACGATGTGCAGCACATCACCAGCTCCCCTGAACCACCAGTCTAGTAGAGCTTTCTGGGGAGGAGCAGCCTCTTGCCAAGTGCTGACCAAAAGCCAGGCTCCATCCCCAAGTGATGAGTGATGTCCAACTCCCCAGCTGCACTTCTGACAGCTGGCACCCAACTGTGGGGCAGTGGTGCCCACCTCACTGTGCCCTCACAGGGTCACTGCTGCAGCGCTGGGTGTCACACAGCTCCCAGCCAGCCTAGCCCCGCTCCAGGTGAATCCAAACACCCTTTGTAAGCCACAGGGGGAGCCCAGCAGACCATGGACAATTGTCTGATGGCTGGCTAGTGCAGGAGGTGGCCTGTGAGCCCCAAGACACTTGCTTAGCCCAAGCTGCAAAATCCTTACTCTTTCCAGGGCTTCTTTTGCCAGTGTTGAATTTTGGCCCTCTAAAGCAGACTAGGACCAGCAGCCAGGCCTTACTACAGCTGGACACAACCTTATTTCATTTTCATTAGGGATATATTTCCTCTTTCTCCAGAGTGTCCCCATGCTGTGCTAGCTCCACAGCAGGAGTCAACAAACGTGTACCTGCCTCACCTGAGTGGTTTGGGCTGGTGACTCCGTTCCCATCACCTCTTCCAGGGGCACATCTGCTCCTCCCGAGCAAAGGCCCTGCCTGTGATAAACACCCTCCTTTTGGTGTCCTTCTAAAGTTGTCCTTGCCCGCTGCCAGGCTGGGGAGTGCAGCAGGGATGCTGTGGTGGCTTTCCCAGCCTGGCACACTGAGCTCAGCTCCAACTCTCTCATGGCTGCTGCAGGCACTGCCCAGTCAGTCAGTTCATCCTGCTGATGCACAGAGCAGGGTTTTGGGGGTCTCTTCTTTAATCTGGAGCAGAGAGGATCACCAGGCTATGGACAGCCAGCACCACCTGTGCCCCTCCCTTCCTCCCCAGACTGAATACCCCCAACCAGAGGGGTGAGTAGGGACAGTGGGGTGAGCCCCACAGTGCTAAAGGACAGTCCCTAAAGGACTGGAGGTGCACAGCAGGGTCTCTCTGATGGTAGGTCTGTGTTGGAGGCACCAGCTTGGCATGAATCCAGCACAAACCCACCAAACTCGTTTGTTTGGCGTGGGGAGAGGCAGTGCCCAGGCAGCATGGGGCCACAGCGTGTCCCCTCCCTGCAGCAGGATCCGGGTGGCTGCCAGCAGCAGTGCCACAGGGAGAGGATTGGTCTGTGCCACCTCCTTCCTCAGTGTGAGCAAGGGCCAGCTCCTTGCTCAAGCATTCCTCAAGCTGCAAGGTGGCTGGAGGAGCAGCAGTGGGAGGGAAGGAACAGTGTTTGGGAGGAGAAGGGAAAACGAGGGACAGAGAGCATTTGTGACAAGGCTGCTCTGTGTGGCGGGAGCTGACGAGCTTTGGTGCTTGGGAAAACGTCCAGCACGGGGCTGGCGCGGTGAGGTCCCGGTGCCGGAGGGAGCTGCTCCCTCGGGCTGGGCAGTGGAGCCGGGGGGAGACGGCACTGGGGGGCACCTTTCATGGCAGGGGACAGGGAGGCGGCCGCACAGCGCTGCCTTGTCCGGCCCAGCTCTCCCTGCAGACAGGCATTGTGTCCAGCCCTGCCAGATGTCTGGCTCGTCAAGGGCTCTGGTCGAGGCAGGGACCCAGGGAGGGAGTGTGGAGGGTGGACACTTTGTCTGGGACATAACGAGGTTTGCCTTAGCGAAGGAAGACAGGAAATAGAGAGTCTTAACTGGAACCTGGCCAGCCCCAGTGCACTGCGGCCCTCAGCCACGTTGCTTTTTTTCTTTCTTACGCATCTTGGAGGCAAACGCTGGGCAGGACCTGGAGAAAATGGGCTCCGTGCTCTGACTGTGTGAGCAGTGCGGGGCCAGGGCCTCTCCTGCCGCTCACCACCCAGTCATGGGTGCAGGATCCCTGCAGTGATGGTCCCTTGCCCCTAACGAGTGTGACTCTAACACCCAGCACTGCCGCCCCCCACGGGGCCCCCATTCCCACTCGGTCTCTCTAATTTGTATTAAGTATCCCTTCCTCGCAGGCTTTCCTCCTCCCCTTCTTCTCCCTTCTTGTCTCTTTTGTGAGTGAATAATTTATGGCACTTTTCATCTTCCTGGCTGTTGTTCCAGGCAGGCGGCGGTGGGATGCTCTATGCCCTCCTGACGGCCACTCCCAGGCAGGGTGTGCAGCTCCATCCTTTTCCGGTGCCACAGCAGGCTGGAAATGGGACAGACCCGCCCACGAGCCACAGGAAGACTCAGGTGTGGCAGAACCACTGCCATCACCCATGGAGCTGTAGCAGGCAGGGCAATGACTGGTGGATCCATGACGGCCCATGGGGCACCAAGGATCACTGCTGGGACCTGGCATGGCTGTGACACCCACAACCGCCCAGGCAGGTGGGCAGCAGCCAGGGCAGGGCTGCCCCAAGCCCAGCCAGGGGTCCCATGGCAGCAGGATGTGGGCAGAGCTGGGTGGACCCTGGCCCACTGCATGGTGCGGGGCTGCGGCGAGGTTTCCGTGGGCCGCTGGCTCTTACATAAGCTCATTGTTTCCTGAGTCAAAAGAGGTTTTGTCTCCGCTCTGGAGATGTGACAGGAGGAGGAACAATTTGCCCCATTCATCTTTAACTCTGCTCTGGAGAGTGGTGCGGTGGCCTGCGCCGGCAGAGACGTTAAACCCAACCACTTCCCCGCCATAAAATCTCCCGGGGAGCAGGTGTTGGAAATCGCCCCTTCCCCTCCTGATCTCCTCAAATCCAGCGCCACAGAAATCAAGGATAATCCAGCAGCCTCTTCAAAATGAAAACGCTGAGCCCTGATTAATTCATTTAATAAGTGACTGATCCCCTCCTCCCCCAGCACCGCGGCCCAAGAAGCCATTTTGCTTCTTGCTCTCCTGGGCTGATGCCGGGGAGATGCCGGGGCTGCAGCAGAGGCACCAGGCTGCTCCCCCACAGCCACCTCACCAGCCTCACCACGTGTCTTGTCGTGGTCTCTGCAGAGGGGCCAAAGAGGGCAGCACTCCGTGGACCTCAGGGCCAGCTGCCTCTGTTGGGCTCTCCAGCCTCGCCTCTCCTGCACAGTGCCAAGGGCTGCTCCACCTCCATGCAGCCCAAGGAGCCCCAGCTCGAGGGGATTAAACAGGAGAACGAAATAGTCCCGTTTTCCAACCGAAAGATCAAACCGGTTAGAAGTGACATTGTTTTTGCAGTTCCATCTGCTTCAATTAGGGCACGGGGGTGGAGCAGGGGGGCTCCCAATTATCCTCATTAGAGGGGCTCCTCGTGCAGCCAAGCTCCAGCCGTGAGCAGGGAGCTCACCAGGCTCGTGCTGGTTGATAATGAATATATTCATGGCTGCGCAGCCTGGCCTTGCTCGCCTGCTGCTGCTGGAGCCCTGCTCCTGACATGTGCTTTGGGCACTGCTGGGAGATGCAGAAAACCTCTCCAAGCTCCAGAGCTTGGTGGGTTTTGCTGAAATGGAGTGTGGTCAACACAGCCCCACCACTGCTCGGAGTCCTGACACGGCTGCCAAAGCAAGGCAGGAGCCTAAATCTGGTCCCAGCACCCAAGGTGGGAATGCTCCTGCTCCCTCTCCCCCAGGTCCTGCTCCCCAGCTCCTCTCAGGAACGACTGTGGGCTGGAGATAACCCAGTGAAGCTGCCCAGAGAGGAGCTTCATCCCCATCCCCAGGCCATCCACCCCAACAAGGAGACTGCAGTTCCCTCCTGAGCTCGTCTGCATTTTCAACCTGGCTGAGCCCATTCTCACTTGGACCCAAGGACTCACCGATTTGAATTTGTGGCCATTTCTCTGCTCACAATACTGAAATTAACCCATCACTTTGTGTGTGGAGCTTCTGATAGAGCATAACATGTAAAAACACAGGAATAAGAAAATAATCTGTAGCTCATGGGTTTAAAAACCTCATTATTTATGTACATCCATCCTTGTATAAACTAAATTGTTCTTTTAGTAGGTGCTGGCTACTGATATTAGATTCCCATTTCATTTCCTTATCCCACCTGGCAGGTTCCTAGAGACATCTTCTTCTTTTGTTTGCAATATCTTTTGCCTGTAGCAAACCCAGGGTTCGTAAATGCAGCAGCATCGGGTGGAAACCTGACGTGCAGCTGCTGCTGTGTGTGTTTTGTGTGACACAAAAGAAAACCTGAGACGTGGAGGAATCGGGGCGGTCCAGGTGTCACCCCCAGGATCCTGTCGGGTGTCAGCAGCCAGTGCAGGAGTGTCCCTGCCTGCAGGAATGGGGGGCCAGACTTGGGGGCTGTGAGGAGGCTGGAGGTGGATGGGCAAGGACAGAGTGGGATGCCCAGGGGGAGTGGGGGTAGTTAAGGCAGACTGGGGATGTCTGGGGTTGCTCACAGCAGGTTGAGGATGCTTTCATCCCTGTAGGGGTGCCCAGAGGAGGTTGGGGATGTCCAGGACAGGTTTGGAGATGCTCAGAGCACCTGTACATTCTTCTCCCAGGTGACCAGAGAGGCAAAGACCTCTCTTGGTGCCCTTGCCCGGCAGGGATTTTGTGCCATGGTGGGCCCCCAGCTCTGCTGATGCAGACAGCCATGCCAGGGGAGCTGAGGGAGGAGGTCCCCACCATCATCCTGGCCGCGGCGCCGATTGGCCCAGCGCTGTTGCTGTGGCTGTGCCCAGGCCGATGGCGGGGCCTGGCCTACAGCTCGTGCCTCCGTGCATGGGAATAATTCTCCTTAATCCTTCCAGGAGGCATCGCTGGATGAGACTGGAGCCTCCCTCTGGGAGCCCCATCTCCCCTGGCGCAGAGAGCAGTGCTGGGGGAGGGACAGCCGCCATCCTGGGCAGGGAGGCCTCTGTGCCCCCGGCCACCTGCCCGCTCCTGCTGGGGCCACAGCCAAGCCAGCATTGCTCCTGCACCTGTGCCAAGGGACACCAAAACCCTGGGGGGCTCAGCGCCAGACCAGTGCCCTGGGCCAGGAGGGGTGTGGGGAGCAGGAGGTGGCAGTGCCCCCAGCACCCTGCCCCTCCAGATGCAGCAGGAACCTGTGGATGTGGTCTGGGATGCAGCCCCACCATTGCAAACACTGGGACAGGAGACTGGAGCTCGTTTTGGAGAGCTGGCTTGGAGGGTGCCCCTGGATAAGTGCTGCCTGCTGAGCCCTTCTGGAGCCCCGCACTCCCTGGCACAGAGAGCTGGCACCCAGGGCTTTTGCCAGGACCCAGCCCCGTGGTGGGCGGGTGACGCCTGCCACCGGCCCGGAGCACCCAGCACATAAACACCACCCCGGGATTAGGTCAGCTCTGGTCATCGCTCAGACGAATAAGTGGATCAGCGCAAGGGAAAGGAGGGGGAGGGAGCTCTGCTGAGCGGGGAGCTCCAGTAGGGACCTTTTAATTTAGGGGCTCATGGGGCCAGGAGCCGCCTTGGCGCAGGCGCGAGGCTGGGCAGCGAGCGCTGCCGGGGTG
>NW_005054337.1:2674003-2681556 GCF_000277835.1 Geospiza fortis | reverse complement strand
CCACCCCAGAGCCTCGGCCCATTGTCCCAGGGTGGCCGGGCCGGGTGTGGGGACGGCCATCTGCTCCTCGCTGCCGACAGCTTCTTTGTTCACCGCCCGGCGCACGCTGGCGCAGGAAGCGGCTCCCACGTGCTTCGCCCTTTCCCTCTCGCAGAGGCACCTAATGAAATAAAGGATTTACTGCGGCGAGGGGGAGGGAAGGGAACAGGCTGAGCAGTTTGAAATGTCGTGCCTGGCCCCAGGGCTGGGCTCCCTGGCCAGGTGCAGGCAGGGTGGGTGCAGGCAGTGCTGGGCTCTCTGCCACTGCTGGGCTGTTCTTGGGGAGCCGCCGTGGTGGGAGCAGGCACAGGCAGGGGGATGGTGTCAGGGCCTGGGGTGTGAATGCAGCCAAGATCTGTGCACTAGGTGTGTGTGGCACCGCCATTGCCAGGGCTCTGACCTGTTTGTGTGGTGGGGAAAAGGCCTTGCATGTGCTGTGGGGACGGCTCTAGGGCATGTGGAAACTGGGAGCAGGAGTGTAGGGTATAGGTCACTTGGGCTTTGAATGAGACAGGAAGGACATCGTGCAGCCCCTGTCCCCTCCCTGCAGCAGCATGCCAAGGAGGAGCCTTGCTGGGTGGTGCCAGCTGTGAGCAGAGCTTCTAATGCTGCTTCCAGGCACCATGGATTCAGGGTTTTCCCACCCAAGTGAGCCTGTCCTTGTGTGTTATCCCCATGGCCCAGCACCCTGCAGAACTGCATGTTCCTTAAACACCAGTGCTGGAACTTGTCACTTACCATTGCACCCAGCCCCAAACTGGGCCAGGAGGATGGCAGGGGACCTGGCAGGGAGAGGCAGTGCCCCTTTCTCCTCCCTGCAATGCAAACAGAAACTGAAAAGGACCAAATTCCAAAGTTCTTATTCAAGCCCAGACACCATGGCTGAGGGCGGAGGCGTGGGGACTGTCACCTGCGGAGGGATGGGTAGCTCGGGCATGGGGCATGGCAGCACCTGGTGTGCTTTGAGGGATGAGGGAGTGGATCCCTGTGACAATGGCCTTGCAGGCATGGACACCAGGACCTGCTGCATCCCAGGGCCCAAAGTGCAGCGGTGCCAGCCTGGCTCCCAGTGGCAACTCAGCCACCAAGAGAGCCCAAAGCAGCTTCAGGATGTAGGGTGCCAAGGGGGTGACACACATTGTTCCTTGCAGATGACTCCTCGTCAGAGAGCTGCAGCGGGAATGGCTCCTCCACCCTGAACCCCTCCACCTCCAGCAGCACGCAGGGCGACAGCGCCTTCCCCGAAATGAACGGCAATGGCACCGCAGCCCCCATGGACTTCACCGCCTCCGCCGAGGACCAGCCCATCAACCTCTGTGACAAGCTCACCCCTGCCCACATCACCCCTTCCTACCAGTCTGACAGCTGCAGTGCCGACGGGCTGCGCAGCAGGGTCAAGTACGGGGTGAAGACCACAGCAGAGGTACGGCCTGGGGTGCTCTGGGAGAGCCAGGGACATGCCCCACACCCCAGCTGCTCCAGAGCTGGGCACTGCAGTGGGCTCACCTCACCCCTGACCAGCTGTGCCACAGCCACCATGTGACAAAGAGCTCATTCATGCTGGGTCAGGCAGTGTTTGCCACAGGATCAGGCAGAGCCATGGCCCCACCAGCCTGAGCTGTCATGGGGCCACCAGGTTATCACAGGCTTGCTGAGGCCACCATGCTCCCCCCTGCCCAAAGCAGGCAGGAGGTGACACACAGGGGAGCCTGGCCATGGGTTCATCTCTCTGGGTTGCAGGGGCGGGGTCAGACATAGAAGACAAGGAGAAAGGGCAGGTGCATGAGATGAGAGCTGTTGGTGGTAACCCCTGTCTCCTCTCAGTCCCCGCCGTACAGCTCTGGCAGCTATGACTCCATCAAGACAGAGGTGAGTGGCTGCCCCGAGGACCTGACTGTCGGCAGGGCCCCCACAGCTGATGAAGACGACGATGACCACGATGACCATGAAGACAATGATAAGATCAATGACTCGGAGGGGATGGACCCGGAGAGGCTAAAGGCCTTCAATGTAAGGAGAGCTCCACAGGGAGGGTGAGCCCGCCTGCCTTCCATCGCAGGGTTCCCACCACGTCTCTTCTCTATTTGCAGATGTTCGTGCGCCTTTTTGTGGACGAGAACCTGGACAGGATGGTTCCCATCTCCAAGCAGCCCAAGGAGAAGATCCAGGCCATCATCGAGTCCTGCAGCCGGCAGTTCCCCGAGTTCCAGGAGCGGGCGCGCAAGCGCATCCGCACCTACCTCAAGTCCTGCCGCCGCATGAAGAAGAACGGGATGGAGATGGTGAGTGGCCACCCCAGTGCCCTGCCCTCAGTCCCAGTGCCCAGAGCAGCACCTCCCTGAGCAGCCTCTCTGCTTGTGTCCCTGCAGACCAGGCCCACGCCGCCCCACCTGACCTCAGCCATGGCAGAGAACATCCTGGCCGCCGCCTGCGAGAGCGAAACGCGGAAAGCGGCCAAGAGGATGCGGCTGGAGATCTACCAGACCTCCCAGGTATGGCAGCTGGGGGTGGGCGGGGAGCAGAGCTGGAAGTGTCCTATGGTAGGGTCAGAAGTCTTTCTGAAAGTCTGAGGGATTGCAGGACAGAGCCCTGTGGTGTGTCCTGAGGCCAGTGGGGATGGGAATGCTGGTTTGGATTGGGCACACTGCAGCTGCAGGACACCAGGCATCCCTGCACTGTCCAGCCTGCTGGCCACAGAAGACAGCCAGGCTCCTCGCTGGAGCAGGTCTGTGTTTCCCCTGTACAGGACGAACCGATCGCTCTAGACAAGCAGCACTCCAGAGACTCCACAGCCATCACCCACTCCTCCTACTCACTGCCAGCTTCATCTTACTCCCAAGACCCGGTCTACATCAATGGAAGCCTGAACTACAGCTACCGTGGCTATGGGTCCCTGGGGGGCAGCCTGCAGCCCCCCGCATCCCTCCAGACAGGCAACCACAGTAATGGTGAGTGGCTGTGCCAGGGGCACGGGGAGCCCACCCTGGCATCACCTCTGCCCCAGGGCACCAGGGGCTCCTGGCATCCCCACTGTGGGGTTGAGCTGTTTGCTGGAGGAGAGGCAGGGGCTGCTCCCACAGAGCTCCCAGTCCTGGCAGCACCTCTGCCACTGCTGCACAGAGCTGCTCCGAAATCCCCTCTTGTCCCTTCTGTCTGGTGGCTCTGCTCACGTCATCAGCAGGTGGTTAATTGTTGAACTGCACTTGGAAGGACGGTTTGGGTGGCACTGGTGGAGGGAAGGAGTGTCACTTAAAAAAAAAAAGGAGAATTCGTACCAGATTCTCTGTTAATTATTAACAGGGGCGGGCGCCTATCACTGCCCTGATCTCCTGCTGGTATGAGCAGTTCTGCTCTCGGGGATGGGGACAGGGTGGGGGGCACAGCCACAGCTCAGGAGGGCTCTGAGGGGCTGGGGACTGCCTGGGAGCAGTTGAGAAAGCAGGACTGATGCTGCAGGGCAGGAAGGTGGAAGGAGAGCATAGGCAGAGCTTGAGATTAGGAGCAAGTGAACAGAGCAGAGTATCCTGGGCTGGAGCAAGGCACACAGGAAGGCTCTGAGGTACCTGGTGACTCGCCCACACCTGGAGCAAGAGGTGTGGGATGAGACCAAGTGCTCCCTCTGGCTCTGTCCTGCAGTAGTGCTGGCAGGAGGGGCTGGATCCCTTCCCAGTCCTTGCCCAGTCCTCCTGCAATCCCTGGGTTGCCATTGCCTGTCCTGGTGCACTCTGGGCTCCTGCCCCAGCCCACCCCGACAGGAGCCAGGATTTGGAAGGATGTGATTTCCGGAGGCCTGAGAGATGCCTGTCTGGGATTAACTCTTATCATCCCTTCCTAATGCTTCTTAACCCTGAATAAAGATCCTGTCCCGGCCTCCAGCTGCTGAGACCTAATCCTCACAGCAATGGTTCCTCCCCAGAGCAGCACAGCCACCCGGTCCCCACTGCTCCTTGGGCTCCTCCTTGTGAGACAGTGAACATGCAGAAAGGCCCCTGAGCAGACCCAGGAGGAGCAAATAGGCCCCGGGTGCAGCACCCAGCAGCACGTCTCCTTCTTTCTTTCTAGGGGATTTTTAAACCTCTGTTTTGCAGTTGTCTTTTTCCCAAGCTCTTGCCCAGTCCTTGAGAGGGAAGAGCACTCTGCAAGGAGCTGCATCTTCTCCTCCCTCTGAGCAGAGGCCCCGCAGGGCTTTGCTGCCCAGAAGTGGCTTCACCCTCCATCCCCCACCTCAGGCAATTCTTGCTCAAGCCCACTTCCCTGCTCCCAGCTCCTTCCCCCTTGGTGAGCTGGGAAACAAGCTCAGGCTCAGTTTACTGCTGCCTTTTCTGCCCAGTGAAATTGCTTTCGCATGAGAGCCTCCTCCTTCTCCTCCTCCTTCTCCTCCTCCTCCCCCACTTTGAAGCTCTGGCTCTCTTGGCATGGAACACTTCTGCTGGTGCTGCTCCTCCCGCAGCTCCAGCATTGCTTTCCTTGAATGCTTTCCATTCTGCCTGGGGCCATGAGCTTCCCTCCCTGCCACCATCACCAGTGCCACCCACCTGGACTGGGGGCAGCTGCATTCTCCCATCCTGGTTTGCAAACAGCCACAACACCCAGTCCTTGCTCTGTGTCCCTGGTGTCCCATGGCTGAGTCAGGCCACCCAGCCGGGGCTCAGCCATCTCAAAGCCTTTCTCCAGCATCACCAACTGCTCCATCAGCCTGCAGCACTTCAGCTCACAGCCCAGGGATCGGTTCAGTGTCTTCTCTCCTTCCCTCCAGGCTGCAGCCTCAGCAGCCTCCTCTCCCTGACTACTATCACATCTCTAGTACATCTCTTGGCACTTCTCTCCTCATTTCCAGTTGATTATGGGTTTTTTGCTCCTTGTTTTGCTTCTCTTACTTAGTCCAACATGAAGCTAAGTCCACTTTTTCCCCTGCCTTTCTTTCTGGGGTCACTCATCAAGATAAACAAGGGAAGCACAGCCCGTGTGGGATGTAACTCCCCATATGCAGAGGGAAAACCAGAACCTTGAAGGTGATTTTGATGGTGCAGGTGCCAACAGGAGCTGGCTTACCTCCCAGCAGACCCTCTCTTCACAGAGCTGTGAGCCAGGCTGCAGGACTGGATTTTTGTCATATTGGCTCTGAGACCTCTTTATAGAATTGCAGAATTGTTTGGTTTGGAAGAAGCCTTGAAGTTGACTTCACTCCAACCCCCTGCCACAGGCAGGGACACTTTCCACTGGAGCAGATTGCTCCAAGCCCTGTCCAACTTGGCCTTGAGCATTTCTAAGGATGGGGCAGCCACAGCTTCTCTGGGCAACCTGTGCCAGAAACTCACCAATCTCACAGGGAAGAATTTCTTCCCAGTGTCCCATCTAAGCCTGCCCCTTGTGAGGTTGAAGCCGTTGCCCCTTGTCCAGTCACTCCATGCCCTTGTCTAAAGTCCCTCTCCAGTTCTCTTGGAGCCACTTTAGGTACTGAAAGGAGCTCTGAGTTCTCTGCAGAGCCTTCTCTTCTCCAGGCTGAACAACACCAATTCCCTCAGCCTTTCCCCCTAGCAGAGATGCTCCAACCTTTGCAGCATCTCTGTGGGCTCCTCTGGGCCTGTGTTCCTTGCAGAGGCAGTGAGTGGCTCCTCTGGTGTCTGAGAGGGAACAGGAGCTCCTCGCGTTATCCGGGCACTGTGGGGACCTTCCAAGTGCTGCAGAGGTCTGGAATCACAGCAGGATGAGCATGGGGAATGTTGCTGTGCCTGAGCCTCCCTCTCACTTTTCCTTGCCAGGTCCGACGGATCTCAGCATGAAAGGTGGGGCCTCCAGCACGGCCCCGTCCAACAGTACCAGCCGGGGCATGCAGGCAGCGCAGCTCAGCCCCACGGAGATCAGCGCCGTGCGGCAGCTCATCGCCGGCTACCGGGAGTCAGCGGCGTTCCTGCTCCGCTCTGCAGACGAACTGGAAAACCTCATTTTACAGCAGAACTGACTCCCCGTGTCCGCATCGCTCCTCCGTCGACAAGACAATTTGTACCTGCTAGAAAGAGGCTCCCGGCGGTGTCCTGCTCAGGACCACCATCGTCCTCCCGCCACGCGGTGGGCACATGTAGTTTTAGAAGGTGGGATCCAAAAGACCTGTTTTCTTTTACACTCCAAGCACCTGGGACTTCAGGCACAAGGACACATTTTGGAACCGTACCAACAGCCGTGCCTGTGGCCGACCAGAAGCCAACCCTGCAGCTTGGAAGGATGTGGGACTTTGAAGGGCAGAAGGGAGCCTGGGGAGGTTTGGGGCTGCAGATGTATTTAGAATAACCTTTGTGGACCCAAATGTTAGATTCCCATCCCTGGATAATTTCCAAGTCTTAGGTGAGCTGAATCACATATTTATTGAGAAATGGACCCTCCTCTCCCCTTAGTAATTTATTTTTCTGAAAATGGATTCTTTTGAGTTTGTACAGATTGCCAGTTTTTTGTCTGTCTGATCAGAAGGAATTTATTCCTGTGAAATAACACATTCCATATCACTACACTACTAATTTCCAGGCAGCTCTGCCTGTTTCTCTGGTGAACCCTTGTCCCACAGGGAGCAAGTTTGCCATCCAGCCCTTGACATCGAGGCTGCTCAGCCTCCAGTGAGCGTAGGTGGGAGCTGAACAGCAGCGCAAGCGTCCTGCTTAGGCCTTTGTTCTAAGAGGTCCCGTAGCAGCAGTGGGGTCTGAACCTCCCGCAGAGACTCGGCAAGCTCAGCAGACCTCCGGCTGGAAGGACATCTCACACTCATTAAAGTCATTGCAGATAAGAGAAGGAAGGAAGAAAGGAAGGAGATACCTGAGAAACACTGTCTTGCGGTCACCATCCGTACTCTACCTCACACTCCATTGTGGGCTTCTTCCAGGACTGGCAGCGCCGGTGCTGGGGGTCAGTGAGTGCTGCAGACATGGGGATCGTGCCGAGGAGGCTGGAACCTCCGGCTGGGTCCTGCTGCGCCCGGCCGTGTGCTCCGCTCCGTCTGCAGCCAGCCCGGGGAGCACGGGGGCTGAACCACCCGGTCCCGCGGGGTGTGAGGCTGGGCGGCCCCAGGGCTCACCCCAGAGCTGAGCTGGAGTGGTGACCGCCCGCTTCTGGGCAGCATTGAGCAGCAGAACTGACAAAGTCCTCTCCGGGGCCCAGGATCCTTCCCCCTCCCTGCTCACAGTTCTGGAACAAGCCCACAGTTCCCAAAGTGTGGAAGAACCGTAGTCCAATGACCGTTCTGCCCTGTTTCCACCCCCCCACAACGATGCACTTCGTTTTGCTCAGTGCAATACCTACTGCCAGTGCTGCTAACCCAGGGACCTCGCTCCGGCCAGGGGTGCTGAGCCCAGCCCAGCCATGCAACGTGCTCTGGAGCTGTGCAGAGACCAGCGAGGGTCCCGCTGCTCCCTGTCCCCCACAGCCCCCCCACTTGGCTGAAGTCCACACCATGAGATTGAAATCTGATAAGTGTAAAGCTGTTTTGTAGGTAGGAACTTTCTTGGTTTGGAGCCAGTTTTTATCTT
>NW_005054337.1:2667277-2673949 GCF_000277835.1 Geospiza fortis | reverse complement strand
GCTGGGGCCTCGGGCTGGACCAGCCGCTGGTCCGGCCAGGAGTGGGCCCGGGCAGTTCCCCTGTACCCTCTGTACCCCATGATGCTCCACACACTGGAAGAAAAACAAAACTTTACCCTACTTTTAGTCTCAGAACAGAAAAAGCTGCTGGTTCCTGAGGCCAGGTGTGTCTGGCCCTGCAGCAGAAGGGATCAACCATTGCATTGACTGTTTTCCCCAAACCTTAAACTTTCCGTAGCATTTGGAGAAAAGGGACCCAGCCCCTCGCCGCGGGGTGCAGCTGAGGGGTCAGTGCAGAGATGAGGTGATGGTGGCTCTTAGACCTGACCCGATGCTGGAGCCAGGAGCATCGTGGCCACACCCATCCCCTCCTGCCGAGCGTGGGGAGGGGGCCCCGGGCACGCCAGCCCCCAGCCAGGGCTCAGACTCAACGCTTTCCCCAGCACTTCAGAAACCTGCTTGGTTTGTCCACTGCATCTTCCCATACTTGGAATTTATGTAAATATTTATTTTTGTGTGAATACCATGAAGTAACAAACCTTTGACAAAATCTGTAACTGCAGCCATTTGTGAAAGTCTTACCGTTCAGGCAGGAGAGGCAGAGACAATCGCTGTCCCGGGATTCTCCCTCTCCGTGGTCTCCCACCCACGCCGGTGCCTCCCTCCTCGGCAGAGGCAGAGGAACCTTTAGCCATAAGTTTGCCATCAGTTTGTACTGAAACAGAGGTAACCCGGGGGCACATGGACAGACCACCAACAGCCACAGTTGGGTTAAGTTTTATTTATCCAAGTCATTCCTGATCACCTCTGAACCTGTCTCGGCACATGTGGAAGTTCAGGAGCTCTCACACGTGGTCAAACTGCTGTAGAGGACACCGAGGCCACGTCGTGAAGGAGGGTGCCCAACACCACCCTGTCCCAGCACCTCATGTTCATACCTGCAGCTGAATGGTACAGACTCAGATTCCCAAAGCCCTGGTGACAGCCACATCTGGGACAAGTTTTAAAACAAACGGGATTGACTCCGAATTTCTGTCAGGGATCTTTTTATTTTTCTTTTCCCTTCTTTTTTTTTCCCTTTTTTTTTTTTTTTTTTTTCTTTGGTGAGCCACAGCGTTCTGGTTCCTTTGGCATGAGCTCCACAGACATCTCCATGCTCTGCAGCTGCTCCGTGCTCCACCGTGGCTCTCCCTGTGCTCCAGGACTGTTCACAGCCACATTCCTGCGCTCTCACTGGGCAGGACGGGGTCAGGAATTGCTAGTCCAGGTTCTCAACAAGAAGGAACAAGCAGGAGCAGAATACACCGGCTTTCCAGATATCTGAGAGGTGGAAGGAGAATGCTGGGTTAGCAAATGATCTGGATGGTCTTGGGTTTGTTTAAGAAAAGCTGATCACTGGTCGAAAAAAAGAGATTTTTTTTTTTTTTAAATTTTATTTTATTTCAGCACACCCATCCTGCCCTGGATGTAGGGTTCCCATGACGCTGTTTCTCCATGGGAGAGCGTTCCCGGGGTTGTGAGCAGATGTAACTTGTACCTCCCCGATCCCAAGGGCCACTTCCCTCCCGGAGCGGCCGTCGGATTTAGTACCAGTTCATGAAAAAAAAAAATGCTGCTTTGAACTCAGAGGGTTAATATACTTTTGATTTGTAATTTTTTGTAAAACTTTTTACAAGGTAGCATAGTATTTCACCAGACACCAACTACAATCCGTCCATGGTCTGATTTTTATATAATTTAGTGGTGCTTTAGAAACTTTTGTTCGGTTGTTTCGGAGCTGCACAGCTCAGTTCTTCGCCTGTATCTACCTAAGACCAATGTGAACCTTTGTATTTTTGCTCCTAATTTTGGACTCAGTGAAAGTGTACTGTTTACATGTACAGAACTCCCGACCCCGTGTGTTCTGCCAGACCTGCTGTTGAAGAGGAAGCTGCCCCTCACCCAGTTCGTCTGCTTAACCCAGCCACAGCCTCACCCACCCACCGCCACGCGCCCGCCCCAGGGACACCCCACCAAACCCACACACTCTTTAAGCAATTTTGGGTTTTGCACAAGCTGCTGTATTTTAATTTCCCCCCGGTAGTTTTACGGATCGGCTGCAATTCCAATCGGGAGCTGATCCGGGGCTCTGAAGTACCAGATCTGGGCAGTGCTGCTGCCTCCCCATCCTCCTCCTCCTCCTCCTCCTCCTCCTCCCACACGGGCGGGAGGGCAGTGCTGCCTGTAGGGTCCAGCTGATGTGGGGGAGCAGGGGGAAACACTCCTGAGCAGAATTGGGAATACTTTAGGGAAGGGGGTGAGCTCGCCCAAGCCGGCTGCTGGCTTGGGGTGGAGGTGGGAGCGCGGTCCCACGGGAGGCTCCCAGCGAGGCAGAAGAGGCTCTTTGGGAAGCTGGTGCTTTCCCGAGGGCGCAGACAGAAAAGCGTATGGCACTTATTCCAGCTTCTAAGGTGACACTTTATTGCTTAATCAATTGATTCCTTTGGAAATGATATTTTTGCAGATAGGCACCTATGCAACTTCATGTGGCTCTTAAGCAGATGAGCACTTCCTCCTCAACGAGCTTGATAAGAGTTATTTGTGTTATATACTGTGGATTTTTCCAGTAAATGTGGCTTAATATTTTAATTCTTAGAATGTGTGTCTATTATATATGTGATGCAACTTAATTCTGTTCTGTTTGTGGAATGATTAGCACAGGCCAACTCCCTGTCCCCTCACTTAACAAAGACCAATGAGCTGTTAATCGAGCTGTTATCTCCATGGTATTACTTGCTAAATGCACTGATTTCATTAGTATGTGGAATCCTTTTTTTTTTTTTTCTTTTGAATCTGTATATCATATATAAGACTGAATCTACTTAATAAACACTGTATAACAAAAAGGGCTTTCTCCTCCACTGTCGAGCCCCGCTGGGTGCTGCTGGCCCCAGCTCTGCCCCTCGCCCCAGGCCCTGTGCGAGAGGTTGGTGCCATCAGTCACCAGAGCGGGATCTAAATTTAGGTGTTAAAAGGAAGAAAAAAAATACCAAACCAAACCATCTCTCATTCCTGTTGACATAAGCTGTGCTTTCCATTCCGTAACAGACAGCGTGGGTACCAGAGAGAGCAGTGGCAGCACTCGCAAAGGGGGCAAGGCACCAGTTTTATGCTGAACTTATATTTTGACAAAATTAATTTTGTGAAGTGTCTGGTTTTTGTGAGAAAAAAAAAAAGAAAAAAGAAAAAAAAGTTTTCATTGAAGTTTGTGCAAAGTTCTCCCTCATGGAAAATACTGATTTTTCGTTATCAGCTTTATTCACTAAGTATAATAAACCTTTGCATCCATAAATGTTCCTCTTCAAGCGCTGTATAGATACCATCTCCTGGGTTGATCATCAGGAGACCCAGAGGGTCCAAGGGGTTTGCAGCTTCCATGGAAATGCAGCTGCCCAGGGGTGTGGGGATGCTGGCTGGGCAGAGGGGTGGGCTGCCCTTTCCTGGGATTTGCTATGGAGTGAGGCCAGGAGGACCCACCTGAATGTTTGTGCTTGTAAACGATCACCTGGGACAGCACATCCCAAACGGAGCACGCACAGAGTTCATTCCTGTCTGGCAGCACAGCACCAGAGGCCCTGTGTCCCTGACACCGTCGGATCTGTGACTGAGCCTCTGGCTGAGTTCTGCTTCCAGCTTTCCCAGGGAGCATGGGAGAGGGCTAGGCACAGGGAGCAGCAGTGCCAGGCCACACCAGCTGCAAACCAGTTGGCATCACCTGCTGGGGCTTCCACAGCCCCCTGGCCAGACTGATTCAGGATGTCCCCATGCCTGCAGATGGCCCCACCAAGCACGGCAGAGCCAGAGCCAAACAGCAGCCGGGCTGGGAGAGGAAAATCTGTTACTTGGCACACAAATATCAGAGAGAGAAAAAAAAGGAAAAAAGTGTATTGCTCTTTGTGAAATTCTGATGTTAATGGGTTTTGCTCTTGAAACCCCCAAGCTCCCTTATTCCAGAGGTAGCTAATCCTGATGCCATCACCACCCATCCCAATAAAACAGGGAAGGATTAAGTACTGAGTTATAAAGCTTGGCTAAGTAACAACTCTTCTCATTTTTTGCATTCTCTGTATTTAGCTTATTTAAATTATCCAGGTATTCTGTGTGCAGCCTGCCAGAGCCAGAAGATCAATGAACCACCAAAACCCACAGAAGCCTTTTTTCACCCCAAATGCTGGTGCTGGACCATCTGCTGCTCCAGCCCCAGCTCATGTGTGAGGCCATGGCTGCTGTTCTGCAATGGCAGCGCTGTGGAATGCCAGGGAGTCAGGGATTGTCACCACAGGATCTCAGCACTCCCACAGCCCCAGGCAGGAGATCCCTGCTCACCCTGCAGAACCCAGACACATAACATCATAATTCATGTTATTTCCTTACTGCCCAAAAAAGAGAAAGGACTTGGCCATAAAGTGAGTTTCCAAGTAGTTTCAATAAACTGTAATTGGTATCACATTTATGCTCTTGAGAAACATTTTTAGATCCATTTATCCAACAATGACGGCAGTAACAGCAGGACCTGCCCTGACACTGGGAAAAGCCTCAGTGCTGCTGCCCACAGGCATCACCCCAGCAGGGCAGGGAGCCCCTGTGACTGTGGGGGGCCCCTGCAGTGTCCCACAGCCCCCGTGGCTCTCAGAGCCTCCAGGGTGTCCATTGTGAGAAAGCCACACAGCATCTCTGCAGGAGCTGCACCATCTTCAGTGCTCTCTAAGTGCATAAAACCAGATTTAACAAAGCCAAGCAGCAACACAGCCCCTCCCCTTTGTGACTTGAGCAGAGCTCTGGAACAGCTGCAGTTAAAAGAGGGGAAAGGAAAAGCCACATTGCCTTAGAATGGAGGAGGATTTCAGAAGAAGGACTGAAAGCACACAAGCAGATTTTACAGTGTTTATTTTTCCAATAGCACAAGGGACAGACACGAGCAGGCCCCCCCCCAGGGCTCTGCCCCCCAGACCAGTCCGAGCTGAACACTGCAGTGGCCCCCAGGAGGCAGAGCCAGCCCCCTGCTCCGCTCCCCATCTTTGGTAAGCAGGTTCCACACCTCCGCTGTCCCCCAGGGGCACCGCAGCCCTGCCCAGGCCGGGGCACCAGGCTCTCCTTCTCGTGGGATGAGGCTGGTGGATGCATTGAGGATAAAACCATCTCAGGGACTGAACTTGTTCCACCCCTCACGATTGTGGCTGAAAGAGGAACTTGCACGGCTGAAAGAAAGTGCATGGTGAAGGGAGGTAGGATGGAGCTGGAAAAGGGACGAGAAGAAAAAAATGAAAATAAACTCCCTAAAATTCTTGCTACTGCCCGCTTGAATGAGCCAGCGGCTTCTCCCCCTCGCTGAAGCAATTAACTCTTAATTAGGAATTGCTCCAAAGAGGAAGAGAATTGCAGTTTTGCTCTCCCTCTCTGGATGCACATGGATGTTCATTCATCACCTCCTTGCAGTGCAGGTACAGCCATGCCCTGGGAGCTCAGGTGCAGCAACAACTGGCAAGAGCATAAATGAGCAACCGGGGAGTTGAGCTCGGCTCAGCAAATCCCACCTGGTCATCCTTGAGCCTGCACAGCACAGTCCACCCGGGCACCACGGGCACAGGGAGGCTGTGGGAACCAAGACCCCAGTGTGGTGAGCCTCACGTCAGGCAAGACGGAATACAGTGGCTCTGACAATAACTAACACCACTTTAATGCAATACTGCTGTAAAGCCTGGAAATCCAAGGAAAAAAAAAAGACCCCTTTATGCTCTATGTACATTACATCCATTTACAGAGTTGGCCAGTACTGTGTACAACATATAAATATATGATCAAACAGATGCAGAGAGGATACTTACAGGAGCCAAATAACTCACTTTATACATCCAAGAATGAAAATATATAAAAAAAAAGGAAAATAAAAAAGAGGAAAGAACACTGCTTTAAATGTTAGGTGATGGTCACACGGATGCACAGCTCGATGCTCGCAGGTGCTCAGCTGCTGTGGGGTTTCAGGTCCTCACCACAAAGCTGCAGTGCAGAGCTCACTGACCCTATCACTGAGCTCCAGGGAACCTCCAGTGTTCCACAGCAGTTTGTGGAAGTTGGCCAAAGGAGGCAGGCACAACCGCTGGGCCAGTTCAGCCAGGAACAGTTCCCTGGCCATGCTTCCTGCAGGCCAGCAGAAGGCATTTGCTTGGCACTTGCCCCGAAATTTTTTTTCCTCTTCTTGCATCCTCCATGTGGGTTCCATGTGGCACATGGTGGGCTGGACACGGCTCCACAACCACCTGCAGAGCACATCCCTGGGCACCACATCCTGCTGTAGCATCCAAAGACTGCATGGGACCATCCCTGCAGGGCAGCTCTTCTGCTTACACTCACTGCACAGCAGCACTTCCCACACAAACCAGGAATGGAGATGGCAGAAGGGGAGAGTGGAAGACTGTAGGGCCTCACCTTGTGCAGCCCTGAAACAGCAAACACCATCTTCCAGTTCCTTTGGATGTAAGGATTTCCTCCACAGAAGGTCCAGGGATTGCCACAGCGAACGGTCTCTCCCCCCGCGTCAGCCTCAGAGCACAGCTGGAATTTCCATGACAGCAGGAAGCAGCAGGATCGCTCCCATGGGGCACAGCCCACCCAGAGCAGGGTGTCCCCATCAGC
>NW_005054337.1:2651550-2667267 GCF_000277835.1 Geospiza fortis | reverse complement strand
TGGACCTCCGTGGGAAGGCAGCTCAACGTTCCTCACCAAAACAAAGTGTAACAGCGTTTCTACTATGAACAGAGAGTACTTTGTGTACTTTGTGTACAGGCGTTAGGATCAGTCGTTATCAAAATACACACACTGAATATACAACCTGTCCCATGGCCATAATTTATTATCTCACCACAAGGCACAATACACAGAGCTTAGAGGGTCCTATACAGTCGTCGTGGCAGAAGGCGCCGCAGCCTTTGCACATGATCATGGCTTTGAGGCTGCACGAGCACTGGAACGAGATCTCGTCGACGCTGCTGCTGTCAGCAAACATCTGCACAGCCAGGGCCGTGTTCCGGCTCGCAGCAAAGTTCGCTTTGTGGGTGAGCTGCACCACACTCCCAGCAAGGCCTCGGGGGAAAGCCGGAGTGTTGGATGAATAATTAAAGCTGGTGGAATTAAGCTGCAGCTTTGAAAGCTTCCCATAAAAAGCTTGCTTGATATTGAGCTGAGAGGGGATGGATGAAGGCTCCAAAGGGTGACACTGTCCTTTTCCTGGATCCCTTGAAAACTTAAAGAAGGGCCAGTCCATGACCAGTGGCTCTCTCTGTGTGTGCCCAGCCAGTTCCGTGGGCTGCTGGGCTACATCCCCCCGGTTCTCTGCATTACTCTTGGCTGGGCTGCCACACATCAGCACCTTCTCACTTCTGATCCCTCCCGGGGTGCTGCTGTGCTGCTTTGAAGTCCATTCCTCCCTGGCAGCTGGGATTCCTTCTCCCAATGCACAGCCCTTGTCCAAGGGAATCTGTTTGCCAGGGGACAAGGTTTCCATGGCTGAACTGTGTTCCAAAGCCCTGGAGTGATGCAGCCTCACACTGGGGCTGGAAGGAAAACCAGAACCAAAGAGCTTTTTGCCTTGAACCCCGCTGTAATTTTTATTGACCAATGCACCTCCTGTCTGATTTGGTCCAAGAGAAGTTACACCTGGAGATAAAAACTGAGGTTCTGTAGAGGCATTCAGCTTCTCTGGGCTTTCACCTGCTGTGACACTTGCTAACGGATTGTGCTGTGGCATCCGGTGGACCTTGGGCAACTCCTTCTGATCCTCAAAGCTACAGGAAGAAAATGTTCTTTCCCGAGGGTCCACATCTTCAGACTTCAGAGAGGCACTTGCCACGTTTGCCAGTTGGTCTTGGCAGCTTAAAGTTGAACCAGCTTTGGAATGTTTTTCTGGGACAGCCTGATCCTCTACACCAGATAATATTGCTCCTGATCCACAGGTCTTTTCCTGGGGATCTTTGGAAGATCTCACTGAGCGAACATCATCGCTCCTGCTTTGGGCACTCGTCTTTATTCCTACATCTGGAGAAGATTCTTTGCCAAAATAGTGACCGCTGCCTCTGTCCAGTTGCAGGGAGAGGCCTTCTGACTGCTTCTGCAGCACTGGCTGTGCAATTTCCACCTTGATGTTGACATGAGACACTGGGAGAACTTCTTCCAGTGGAAGCTTCCCCTTCAGCAGCTGCATCACCAAAGGGTTGTTGGTCTCGATGGAGGACACGGGCCGAGCAGAGCTGGCCGGACGCTCGGTTTTCTGGGGTCCCCACCTCTGAGGTGGGGGTGCAACCAAGTCCCCAGAACAGGCTGGACTCTCTGTCTCCACAGACAATTTTGACCTAATACCATTGCGTTTCTCACTGCTGCTGTGACAGGAAGAGCCTTTCCCAGCCACCTCCCTACAGCTGACACTTCTGAAACGCATCTCCACCTCCACATTCTCATCAGCCATGTCCCCTTCCCAGTCGGAAGCAGTGTCTGTTGTTTCACTGTGTGTACTCTGTATTTCTTCATCGCCACTTCTCTTCAACTCCTGAGTCTCTCCCAGGGGCTGATGTGCGTTTTCTGGTTCGGTTCTGGGGCACCTCTCCCTTGGCTGCAGGAGTTTTTCAGAGGTATCTATCCTATTCTGAGAAATAAAGTCACCATGCACAGAGGGCTGCAGTAGAGCCTCTGCCTTTTGTTCCTCATTACTCAGTTTGCCATCACTGCCTTTCCCCGCCTGCAGCTGTGCAGTGTCACACACTGCAGGGATCGCTTTCTTCACTCCAACAGTCACCGTTTTGGAGGTATTATCAGCAACACATTTTTCCAGAAATGTTTGGGAGTTGTTATATCTAAAACCAGACACCTTCTCTGGATCATGGCATTCTGAGACACCCGATGACAATTCTGGTGGAAAAGGACAACTGGAGGAATTTTGCTTTACATCAGAAGGATAATCCAGCTGTATGGTGGGAGCACCAACATCTCTGAGTTCCACCACAGCCCTGTGTCCCATGGGACTGACCCCAGCTCCCTGCCCCCCAGAACACGACACACTGGTCACCACAGGAACCACACATCCCAGCTTTGTGCTCTCCTGTGATGCAGCACAAGATGGGAGCTCGGTCCTTGGGGCACTAAGGAGCTGCTCAGGACTCTCCTCCTGCCTCTCAGGAGTTGCATTGTCCAAGGATGACACAGTCAGAGAACCACAGAACGGTCTCCTGGGTGACCCATCACCAGGCTGAGTGTCCCCTGACCCTGTGGCACAGCCCGGAACGCTGCTCCTTTCGCTTTTTGAGGAAGAGTGATCCTGTCTGGAAGAGAGGCAGGAATTCACGCTGGCTTCCTGAGCAGCCCCTTTGGAGTCAGCCTTCCCTCCGCTCAGATGAACAGACAGCTGTAGTTGTGCTCGCTGTAGATCTGACGCACGTTTTCCATGAGCTCTCTTGGATCTCCTGTGCTGGGAACGGCCGCTGGATTCTCCTCCACCGCCTCCTTCATCGGAGCCTCTCCCCCCACCAGGGCCACCCCCTCCTCCGATGGCGGCGGTGGCGGCTTCGCGCTGGGCTCGGGCTTGCAGAGCACGGGCCTTAATGTCTGCGAGGGTCCGGGCCCCAGGGCGGCCCCGGCCGGAGGGCTCCGTGCTGGGGATGATCCGGGGGCAGATCTGGTAAGTGGGCTGACCTTTAACCACCCAGGGTGGTTTAATACGTGAAAGTTGAATCTGAAAGAAAAGGGAAATGTGGTAAGTTCTAACACTGCCCATCTCCAGTGAAATGCGTTTCATTTCACTATGATGGCAACTGCTCATCACAATTCTTAGCACAAAAATTCAACAAAAACCTCAACTTAGAAATGAACTTGGGCAGAGAAGCAGCACGGTCCCACAACCTCTGCTCTGTGATCTGTAAAGCTCAGTTCACACTAATATTGTTTTACCAGAGGCTGCAAGCAAACACGAAATAAGTTATTTATATTCACGTCTTTAGAGATCAAACTGGTCTTCTCTACACCAGGATGACTGCCCTGAAGCTACCAAAATGGGTATCCTGGTCAAAATGGAAAAAGTCAGGAGGAACAATGAGATTCTGTCCAAAAGCAAAGGAAAAGAACTCAGAAACTAGACAGGATAAAGAACACGATTTCAAGGTCTTTTGCAGTCAGTCAGCTCATTTCAGGCAGTGTTTCTGTAGCCACAGAAATGCAAATGAAGGGAGTAAGTCAAGGTTACCCTGTGCTCTTGTGCAAAGACCTTGGGATGATTTTCCATTCTTTGCCTGTCTAAATACGACAGCAAACCGTGGCAGTCAGAGGCACTTCACCAGCTCTACCAATGAAACCCTTCGACTCCTTCCCTTAAGATGGCAACGCTTGACATTTTAATAATGTTTTGATACTACTGAGCACGGCAGCCCTGAGATACAGCAGCTCTAAAGCTCTTTCTTACCCGGATGGGTGGGACTTTGGGCTCCTCTTTAGTAGGCTGTGGCTTTTCTGGGTGAACACTTTCAATTGTGTTACGAAAGGACTGACGATCTTCAAGCCGGGGCTTCTTTTCGGGGAAGGACGCAGAGGCAGCCTCCTCAAAGCTTTTCCTCTTCTGCTCCTTGGACTCCTGAGCAGAGTTCTCCTGGGGCAAACTGGGAATTCTGCTGGTAGCTGCCAACGATGGATCTTCTGATTTGCTGTTTGATTTGGAAGTCTCTGGAGAGAGGTGCAGTTCAGTACTCTCTGCCTTCAATCCTGCAGCCGAGGGGCTGGTCAGATCATCTTTCTTCAGGTCTGTCTCAGGCTTTGGCTCTTTATGAAGTGAGGGATCTGGCCCCACGGGAGCAGGCTCTTTGGGAGTCTCTGTGTGCTCAGGCTCCCTCAGTCTGTACAGGCTCCTCCTGGCCCGGCAGCGCAGGTCGGCCCGGGAGCGTTTCCGGAAGCGCCCGTCCCTCTGGCGCGTGGTCGGCCCGCGCGGCAGCCTTGCCTCTCCTTTAACAGACAGCTCTGTCCTGTTCTCAGCGTCCTCCTGCACTGAATTCTGTGCCTGGGATTCTTCCTGGGTCAAGCCCAACCTGTAAGGCAAACACAAAAGCCAGCTCAAAGCTAAAGCTCATCCCAATTTCAGTGTTATTGAATAGTGCCAACACAGGCAGAGAGTCATCAAAGACTCATTAACTCATCCTTCAAGGGGAGAACCCACACATTCCACATTGTTATCACATGGAATGAGAAAAAAACCCCAAAAATTTGTGATGGAAAATATCATCGACTTTTCTTGGAAATAGAAAAGATGGGCTACAAAATTCTGCTGAACTCAGCCAATTCCACTAAGGATTTTCCCAGAAAAACAGCTGGAACGATTCACCCCACAACCTGTGTTTTTCAAGGAGTTTATGCTGCATCTGCTCAGGTATCCACAAAGAGAAGCACACTCTGCCACCTGCATAAACATGGATAAAGCAGAATAGACATGGTAAAATTTCTCACTTTTGCCCATAGTAGTCCTCGAAGAACTTCTCTTTCCATTGCTCCACTCTCTTTTCCTTCTCCATCTCCTGCCGGATTCGAACTTGCATCTCGTGGGTGAATTCACCTTCATGGAAGCAAGAGATTGGAATTCAGTTCCAAACAAAACTCATTCTGCAAATGCAACCTCTAGTGTTTGAACTGTACAGCAGCTAAATATATGAAAGGCAGACCTGCTGTTAACACCCTGCTCCCATCCCACTCTGAATCCACATGCTGCCTGTGGCTCCAGGAAAAATCCTGTTTAGAGGAAAAATAAGTCTGGCACTACTTTACACCTTTACCACTTAATCCCGTAGGTCCCATGGCACCAAAAGAAATTGTATTTTTGATTTTAAACAAAAAAAAAACAAAAAAAAAAAAAGAAAAAGTTGGGGGCAACATGCAGCAAAGCTGTACTAAGTTCCCGCTAATTAACTGCAAAAGAAAACCAAAAATCCTACAGAATGAGCAGCTATTCCCCAGGCACCCAGGAAAGCAAAGGCACTCACCGTCAGCGAGCCGCTCCCTCCAGCTCTGTGCAGCGTGGGTGAAGAACTCGTTGTTCAGAGCGCTGCCACTGAGGCGCATCAGCCCGTCAGCCCCCACCTAGCAGGACAGAACCAGGACAAACAGAACACATCAGCTCCAGCTGTTCCACACTGAAGAGGTAATCAGGGAAGGGAAAACACCTGAGTGCTCACCTGTCTATCGACTTCAGGCAGGAGGTAAAGCAGCTGCTGCTGGAAGTGCGACGGAAGCGCGTTAAAGGTCCTGGAGTTGATCAGCGCTCGCAGGTTTGTGTTGACAAGGATGGAGCCTGGGGTTTCAAAGTCAATATCCTCACCCCTGTTACGTTTCATTTGCCCTGGAGTTTAAGGACAGGCAAATAAAATTAACATTGTTGTACAGAAGTATTTCAGCATGAAATTTATGTCAAACTGCAATAACAAAAAGAGCAAGAGACATGATAAAGACTGCAGTATTCAAGTGTGAAGAATGACTCTCCAGCACAGTAATTAATAAACCCACATCTGGATTTTTGACATGAGGCCACAGTTCTGTCATATTCAGGTACTATTCTCAATGCTGCTCTTCAGACCAGCCAATCTTTTAAACAATTTTATAACTAGCACTCAAGGTGGAAAACCTGTCTTGTGACCTCAGGTCATCAAATGCCTCCTGGTACTCTTTTCTCAAACAGATATGGACTTCACCATCACCAGTTATTTTTCACCATTCAGTTATTTACCCAGGAGCACATACCAGCCGTGGGCTTTCGGATGCCCCTGAGCAGCTGTGGAGGATCCCTGTTGATCTCTGTCCTGCTGCGCAGGCTGGTTTTGCACAGGGCCAAGGAGCTGCTGCTGCTGCTGGATGTGCTGCTGCTCTCTCCATCAGCGTGCCTTCCTGTGAAGCCTAAATGCAAAACAACATCATAAAAATATGCAAAGAACAGTCAAAGCCCAACTGGGAGAGTGGTTTAACATACAGGAATTCTCTGTTACTAACAAATCTGCTATTACAGGGTACCAACTATTTTGAGTGAGTTAAACACACACACAACTCTGCAGTCTCACTCATTCTCAGCAGATGTTACAGAAATCCTCAGGTAAACAGTGATGATTGAGGACTGTCTGAGAGAGGTCTGTGAGGTTATCAGGACCCCCCCAAAGCCATGCTCACCTGAGGCAGACTCCATGTGTGCCCCATTTACTTTCAGTGGGGTTAACACCACCCGTGGCAGCATCACACCCGTCTTTTTCTTCTGTTTGGTTGTCTGAAGACCAGAGAGAAACCAAAAACAAAACAAAGGAATGAAGGCATTATGGAAGAGTATAGTAATCTTCTAAGCAGCATCCTCCTCAGTTAAAAGAGCTGCCTGGCTCCTCCTAGCTGAATCTTCAGGCAACACTACATTAAGGACTAGCAGAGAATTCAAAATTGTCTTCCCATACATGATCTCACAACATCCTGCCATTTTTTGTCCAAGGAGACAGACTCGTAACTATCTCTGGGGCACTTATGCACAAACAGTCCCTGTCATATCACCCCAACAGTAATGAAAGGTCCCCTGAAGGCTTCATCCACCCCATTAGTCCGACTTTTTCCTACCTGGGAAGCAGTTCTGTAGCTCTCCCTGGTAGCAGGTCCCTTGCTCTGAGACTCAGTGGAACACGAGGCGTTAGAAGACGTTTCATCAAGAGACACTGAAAGAGATGAACTCTCAGTCAGACACAGAAGTAGATCCTGGAGTTTAAGGTTAATGTCACCAGACACTTACCATCATTGTCACCACTCACAGTGCTGGCTTCGTTGGACCCACAGCTCTCTGCATCTGCCGTGTCCTCCAGCTCCTCCCCTTCTGGCACTGACAGGTTCCGGGACCACTGCAAGGCATCTTTCTAGAGGGGGAACAGAACTGGGGTGGCTACAGCCCTCCCTCCCTCACAAATCTACACCAATGGGACCAGACAGTTAACTGGATACACTTTAACCTTCAATTTTTTCCCTATTTTAATCCTTGATGCAGAAAGGGATTTTAAAGTATATTTGGGCTCATAGCGGAACAGAAGTCACCTAAACTAAGAGCACTTCATAGCCCCTTCCTAGACGAGTAACACATACCCAAAATACCAGGTTAATAATAATTAATTTAATAGAAAGGTTCGTAATATGTTATAATTTTCTATAAGTAATGAGTTCATATTAAAGACAAGCATCACACTATGAAAGAACAAGTAGCATCAGAGTGACCAAGCACTAAGTTTAGGAGATGTATTTCCTACTTGTACAATAAAAGCAATTTCAATGCCATCTATTTTCAGCAAAATGTGTAAATTCAACAGGATTTTCTAACAGCAGAAAAAAGATGGAAATGAAAAAGCTGAGATCAAGTTGATATTTATCAGGGAATCCAACAGTACAAAACACTGCAAAAGAAAACCTCAGGACCAGAAATATTTTCAATATTTAATATTACTGGAACAATAAACTAAAAATAAAAAAGTATTCCAGAGAGATTTTAAGATCTGAGGAAAATACTGATGCTAAATAACACAGAATGTAGTGGAACACAGAACAAGCAGCCAGAAGAATGAATATACATTTTCCCATCAAGATTTTACTTGTCACTACAAGCTCTTGGACCAATTCCTTGGTTGGGTGTTTTCCCTTGTGGCTGGCAGCAAGGGAGTGCACAGATCTGTTCTGATGAACAGCCACCTGAGCTGGACACCAGGTAGAGAAGTAAGAGGATTCAAGAAACAACAGTTGGGGTTTTTTCAAAGAATTTATCATAGATGGCTGAATACAACTGAAAGGTACAAGCTCCAAGGAAATAATGAATTCCAGACCCTCTCTCACATGATGATCTCACTGCTCATGATGCTCAGTGACAGGGTAACACTCAGCCCTGCACAAGGAGCAGAACTCACCCCTGGGCCCTCAGCTGGGAGCAGAGCTCAGCATTTACCTTGAGTGTGAAAAGGCTGATGCGTCCAGGCAGTTTGTAGAAGAGCCCGTCCCCTCCCCGGGAATTGGAGTGGAGCATGGCGTTGAGGCAGGCCAGGGGAGATGTGCCACTGCAGCAGAGACAGAGAAAAGAGAGCTTAAGAAATAGATTATCAAGAAAACAGCCTGAAAGATCTGGTTAAGTGGGCATCCTTTAGCTGATGAGGGGAACAGAGGTGATGCTATTAACTTTATGAGACAGGCACTTCAGTCAGAACAGTGTCACTGGTTTCATTCTGACCTGTACATCAGCCTTGCACATCACAGCCAACAGTAAATGTGACAGCAATTTTAAAGCTATCCTTATCTGTTTTTAGACATTTCTAACTTTTATTATCTGTTTCCTCCCCTCCTCTCCTGGAATCCTTCCTTGTTGGATTGATTTTATAAAACCCCCAGATTTATTCAGCAGTAGAAAGATGTAACAAACTACAGACACACGTGTTACTGGAGTGTCTCCCTGATATGTCACTGACCAAACTACTCGAGCAGAGCTCAATACAAAGGCTCTGATGCTCTCATTTGTTAATTCCTACATAACTCCCTGGTTAAAGCCCCATCCTGCACTCACATTGATGGAACTGCTGTGCCACGTAATATGGTGTTTTCCAGTAAGTCCCACATGTACGGGCAGAAAGCTGTCTGGAAGACACATTAGAGCACTACTGACTGCAATCACAGTAAAAGTGAAACTGAAAACTGGACTGAGATAAAATATTTCAAAGAAAATAATTGTCAATTTGAAAACATAGAATTTCTGTTTCCACCCTGTACGTGCCTGGGTTTTGGACATTTCTTCACATTCCACTGCAACAGGCAAAGTTACCCTGTATCACTTTCAGATCATGTGAACAAAATTTCCAGCCTTCAGTCCTGTTAGACAGTGTTTTCCCCTCTGTGTTTACCAGACACTCCAAGCACACTCACCAGCCACAGAGCTCTCTTAAAACAGCAAACTAAGTAATTTTCCCCAAAACAAGAAAAAAACTCAAGCAGTTAAAACTCTACCAAGGAGCTAAACTCAGCATGGTACTGGGTC
This sequence comes from Geospiza fortis, assembly GCF_000277835.1. NCBI lineage: Eukaryota > Metazoa > Chordata > Aves > Passeriformes > Thraupidae > Geospiza > Geospiza fortis. Next base: position 2,657,909 of record NW_005054337.1, on the reverse strand, counting down.
ATGGGAATGTCAGTGCCTGGTATGGAACACAGCCCTCCCAGCAGAGCACCATGACCCCCCCAACCAGGGAGCCCCACTTCAGAACTGATTCAGAAGGAAAACCATGTCAAGGCACTGAGCTATTTCCTTCAGGAAATGGAGTTTCAGGAAGAGCTTCTATACAAGCACCAGCAAAGCCTGCTGCACATCCAGCCAGGCAGGCTCACTGCCTTTATCCTGCAAACAATCACACTCTGAAGAAAACAATCTTTTCTTAAAGCAGAGAATTAATGACCAGGGAAGGAAAAGCAGATATCCCAAGGGAAACCATCGACCTTTAAAGGAATGAGTTAGGTTTGTGGGATTTAACATGACACATGTTCCAAAGTCTGGTCTTTACTTACACAGTGTGACAGGTCACTTGTAAAAACTGGGAAAGCACAGGATAATTTATGTGTGTGAAGAGCCCTGCTATTATCTTTGGCAGGGGACAGCCTGTGCACAGAGATCTTCAACTGCCTGCTGAGGGAACAGGACTTATGTGAGAGAGTTGCAAAAGACTGATTAAAGCAAAGCTCCCCTGATGAAAATCCTCATTAAAATCTGATTTCTACTGAAATCACTGCCCACATCCAAACCAGAGAAGATCTCAGAAAGCATCACAGAATCACTGAAGAGTTTGGGTTGGAAGGGACCTTAAAGACCATTTTGTTCCAAATCCCCTGCCATGGGCAGGGACACCTTTCACCAGACCAGGTTGTTCCAAGCCCTGCCCAGCCTGGCCTCGGAGACTTCAAAGGATGGAGTAGCCCCAACTTCCCTGGGCAACTTGTGCCATGACCTCAGTACCCTCACAACAAAGAATTTCTTCCTAAAATCCAAACTAAATCTTCCCTCCTTTACCTGAAGTCCATTGCCCCTTGTCCCACCACTACATGCCCCTGTGAAAAGTCCCTCCCCAGCCTCCTTGTAAGCCCATGGAAGGTGGGTGTTCCAACAGTTCCAAATCTGATGCAGCAGCACACACCAGCCTCATGCCTCTCCAAACAACAGCAGGTCCCACACCCAGCACCTCTGTACACGTCACTGATTTGCACTATTCAAAACGCCCCAGCTGTTTCCTGATTTCACACAAACAAGGAGCAGAAACAAGCCTAACGTTTAGGTCCCAGAAGAAATCAGTTTACCTTCTGTAGCTGGGTAAAGGACAGGTTCAGGAAACGCAAACACCACAGTGAAAAACAGTCCATAGAAACAAAGGGAGGGAGAAGCAAGACCAGAAACAGTCCTTGCATCTGGATTTGTCAGAAGTCCATCACTGGACAGCAGCTTTTCGTGTCTCTGGTAGTCAAACTTCCTTTTTTTTTTTTTTGCCAGGCAGCAGCAACTGAGGCATTTGGACTATCACAGTTACCCACTTTCTTTGAGCTGCAAGACACTCTGTATTTCTACTACTGTCATGGAAACAGATGGAAGCTCACAGGAACTTAACCAAGGAAAGCAGTCTCCCACTTCTGCCCTTTCCAAGGCTTTGTATCAGGTTCTTTTCCAAATGAAATCCACTCTGAGATGGGCATCTCCTCCTACAGTGTCAAGAGCCACAACTGTGTGATGTGAACTGTGCTCTCCTGGTGCTCAAGAATCTGAGCACAAGCCAGGGACATAGAGAAGACTGTCTCTTCTAAAACATAATGTCTGCTCTAGAAATGAAGCATCAGAGGAGATAAAACTTAAACTGTTCTCAAACTCAAGTCACAATAGCAGAAACTATTGTAGCTGGGAGCTACTTATGTGAGAACCATGGGAGTGAGTGTAAGTACAGCACAATGCAGGGGCCTGATCTGCAAGAGGCATTTACTTCACAATAGATGGATGAAGGGACTCTGTATATTATCTAAAAATCCAAGAACATTTTCCAGTTATTATCAGTGCAAAAGAAACCCTCACAATCTGTATATAAATGTCTGTACTGTCATCTGAAATTACCAGGCTGAAAAGAGAAAAAGGGAAGCAAAGTGGGCTGGGGATGAGGCAGAACTGTATGCAGCAACACCAGCCTTCATACACTGCCTCCCCCATGCTGCACACTGGTTTAGACAAAATCATCAATACTAACCTCATTTCCTTTAGACCTTCAGCCTCTATGACCTGCAGAATCTGTTTTGGGGTCATAGGAGCATCTGAGTAATTTTCCAGCACCTGAAAAGACAAAAAGACCAAGTGTCATTACAGAACTGGCTTCTGCATTCCCAGAACTACTCCATCAGCTGTGGCCCAGACCCAATAATGTGCCCCTTCAAATTTGGTTCACCTGCAAAGACACACAGTAAAATTTCAGGCTAGCTCAAGATCCTGGTGAACATGGATCAAAGCCACAAAAGGCTTCACCTTCACCTCTTCCCCAACTAACTGAAATACAAAAATGGAGGAGAAAAAGCAGCAGAATTTGGCCTTGACCCCACCCAATGGAAGCTTTACCAGACTTCACTATACATTAGATGGAGCTGCTGCCACATAAACCTTCCAAACTGAACAGTGGTGACCTGTAACAATGTAAAACCTTTTCCTGCCTCTCCACAAAGCATCCAGCGGTTTTTTGTCACTAGAAGTATTACTGTGCAGCTATACAATCCAATACTGTACCTTCCTCAGATTACTGCATTCATTTCATCTTCACTCCATCCCAGGAAGGGAACCACAAGTTAAGAGTCAGAATTCGTGTCAGAGAAGGACAGAATTCAGAAAAGGACAAAAAAACAGTAAAGGATTTGGGAAAAAAAAATTGGCTAGAGACACTAAAAAGACTTAAGAGGGCTTGCCTTTGACATAAAATGAAGAAAAGCAGATATTAAAAGGCAACACAATAAATAACAACTCATCCTTTCATATATTATACCAATAATAGAATTGTCTCTTATATACAAAGAAGTAAAGAGGTTATTACTTTATTGTTTTTAAGCCTGTGGAACTTACTGCTCCGAAATGTCTAGAAGCAAAAACTCAAGGATTCAAAGAGAGGACCGGACATTTCTGTGGATAAGAAGATTATCCACATAAACAGGAAACAATGAGCAAAAATAAGCTGCAGTAGATGTAAACCACTCAGTTTCTTTGGGAGCAGATTACCCTACAGCTGCTGACCACGCGCCTTCCCCGGCAGCAGACAGTGCTGCTCTTGGAATGCAAAGGCACCCAGCTCCACAGACCTGGGGCCACGAGCAAAAAGAGGCTGAGACAGGCACAGGCCATGGCCTGGAACAGGCATGGAAAGCAGCAACAGGAATTCATTCAGGAACTTTTTCATAACCATGGTCTAAATTGCCCCAGCATCACGGCCACACGATGCACAGCCCCGGTGTCATCTGTCCCCACGTTTTAGGAGTCAGCAACACGGTGCTGTCTCTCAGTCTGACTGGTGTGGGAAGCCAGAGGAAGGACCCAGATGCCCCATTTCTATCAGTGACATCTAGAAGTGAGTCACTGCAGCAGCCACGCCAATGGGACGTGAGCAAAATCACCCCAAAGCTGTGCAGGCCAACATTTGCACCTCAGACCATCTCCACAAGTAACAAAAAACCCAAGTGCAGTTCTGCACTTCAGCTGTGTGTTGTGATATGGCTTGGTGCATGGGGCTTGGAGCAGCCTGGACTAGTGGAAGGTGTCCCTCACTGTAGCAGGGACAAGATGATCTTTAAAGGTCCTTCCAAGCTAAACCGTGATCTACAAATGGAATTTCTCTAATCATATCCACCCAACAGGTATTCTGCAGATGCTTGAAGCTCACAAGCTTCTGAGAACGAGGTAGGAACCTCATGGGGAAGAGAATTAGAGAACTAACTTGAGTTAAATCCCAATGAAAACACAAAGAGCGTAAAGAAAAATCAAAGCAAGTGATGAGCCATATTCAGAGAGAGTAAGCTAATTAAATTCCATACAGCTCCATCACACTTTTTCCTCCCTCCATAGGTTACAAGGTCTCCATGCCTCCCTCCTGAGCTGTCACCCCATCACTCAGAGGCTGCAGACAGCTGACACAGGAAACTCATTGCTCCCGAGCCCAGTGAGATCTGCAAAATACAACACGTCTGTTCCAAAAAATCAGGGAATTATTCAAACCTCTCTCCAGTGACAGACACAGCAAGTGAAGTATGTGGCCTAAAACTGAGCACAAAGGAGCATTTACATACACATAAAAGAATCTATGCTCAGGGGAACAATTTCCAATCAAGAGCTGTATTAAGTATACAGAGCACTTAATGGAAGTACTGGAGGAGAGGATCCTGCAAGCTTTAGACACCAAATCCCAGTCTCCAGCACTGCCCCTACTATCCCTCCCCAACCTGACACTCCCAGCACCACATCAGCCCTCCACCCAAAGCTACAACTTCAATATTGGCTATTCCTTACCCACAAAACAGAATTTTCCCCCCTCCACTATTTACAGCAGTGGTAGCTGGGGGTTCCTGTACCCCTCATTATGGAAGTTTACATCGCTTCCTCAATTTACTGGTCATCTAGCTCTGACAGCACTTGTGGGATCCTGCCATGGCTTTGGGCATCCAGATGAACCTTTCAAGTTTATTTTATGGAACGTGCAGAGTTTTGGCTCTGTAGGAGGAGCAACACTGAAGAACATTTTTGCCTGTGATTCTCAGAAATGTTGAGCAGAATACAAAATACACCAGCACACGTCAGAGAGGGAAATTAAAAGCATTTTGACAGGGAGCATGTGTAAGCCTAGTGTGAAATAAAGATCTATTTTTAGTGGATTTACAATCAGTCCTGCAAGCTGCAAGTGCAGCTACGCAACTGTAGGTCTCTTTAAGTGGATAATCTAGTATGAGATCGTTCTATTTCTGGTTCATCAATGGCTCTAAGGTGCTGTTGAGGCTCAGACATCTCATGCACCCACCATGCCTGAGGTGCTGGCCAGAACACAGGTGAGAGGAACTGTATGAAGAAATGCCTTCCCCATCACACAAGGGTGATGAGGTGTATTAGGTGACTGCTTTAGAGTTACAGTCTCATGTGCTGCTTTGGGCAGCTTATAAACACTGAGTTTTTTTCACCTCTCAGAGTTCAGGATGTTTGAATGAGCTGAGTTTGTGCAAGGTCACATAGCACAGCCTCTGCCCCCAGGGTCACCTGCCAGGAAAGCATCCCTGCCATCTGCAGGGACACACCTGGTTCAAAGAACCTGGATCCCAAGGAGAAATGCAGGATGGAGAATGAGACCACCAGGCTCCTGCTGTGAAGTTCCACAGTAGCTGCTTTATGCCCTTCTCCAGTTTTTCAAGCAAAGCCACATGGGTCTAAAATATTATCATTTACACACAAAAGATGATGCAAGTTGCTGGAAGTCAGATGCTTGTCTGATTAGGTTTTCTCCTGGCAAGCAGTAAGAAAACACTCTAATAGCCAAAAAAATCTTGCTCAGAAGCACCAAGAGTTATCCTGAACAACCTCAGTACAAGACATGAGCCTCACTGGACTCACCCACACTGTTCCTTCTGAATGTTTACAAGCTTCAATACATAACCTGGGCTGGCAAAACCAAAACAAACACACACAACAGAAAAAAAACAAGGAAACAAATCACCCTCAAGCTCTTTAAATCCATTTCTGCAGAAGTCCAGGGGCTACACAGAAGGAATACATATATCCTCATGAGTTGTACACCACTGACAGGGGTGTGGGGAGGAACTGTGGGATCCATTCACATCCAAGTAGCTGGATCATCCCTCACTCCATCCCTGGCACTGCTGTACCTGTGGCACTGGGTCACCAGGAGAGAGCCAGCTCCTTCCACCCAAATGCCAGCCAGCCCAAACACCTCAGCATGCAGCCCTTAAATCAAACCTCTGACTACCTCCCTGAAAGACACTGAAGTTATTTCTCTTTTTTAGATTTCCTACTTCATAACTGCTCAAAGGCTTCACAGAGGGAAGTCACCTTCCTCCCAGTGCATCGGTGCAATGACAACAGCATTCCCACAGACATCATCAGGGCAGAGCTGGGCTGGGAAGTTGAACCCTTCAACAAGGAAATTCTTTAAGACAAAAGGACTGAGACATCTCAACGGCCACATCTCCTAAACCCAAAAGTGACCAAATACGGGCTGATTCAGGGATGTTCAGTCCAGCTGCTGCTACAGCAGCCCAGCACACGCCACCGGCCCTGGGGCTCTGCCGGTGCACAGAAGGACCCGCACCGTCAGTAATTAAACTAGAAACTTTTGACAGCGGCCGTGCCCTCTCCGGAGGCTCCGGTTCCTCCCACGGAGCTTTAAAACCATCTGAAAGGAAGAGAACGAGCGGGACCGTCCCCGCAGCCCTGCCCGGCACGCACGGAACCGCAGCGGGACGGCGGCACCTCCCGCG
>NW_005054337.1:2641318-2650786 GCF_000277835.1 Geospiza fortis | reverse complement strand
CCGGGCCGGGGGCGGCTGCGGGACCCAGCTGGAGCTGAGGGCTCGAGGCTGAACCCCCGCGTGTGAGGGCTGCGGCGATTGGAGTTCCAGCATCCCGGTTAGCACAGGATCAATTAAGCTCGAAAAGACCTCTGAGATCAGCGAGTCCAACCTCTGACCCAACACCACCATGTCCAGCAGAGCAGGGCGCTCAGTGCCACGTCCAGCCTTTCCTTGAACACCTCCGGGGACGGTGACTCCTCCACCTCCCTGGGCAGCACCTTCCAGTACCGAATGACCCTTTCTGTGAAGGAATTCTTCTTGATTTCCAAACTAAACCTCCCCTGGCACAGTTTAACGCTGTGTCCTCTTGGCATGGGTTGGCAGAAGAGCCCGACTCCCATCTGGCCACAACCTCCTTTCACGGAGGTGGAGAGAGTGGTAAGGTCATCCTGCAGCCTCCTTCTCCAGGGTAAACACTCCTGCCTCCTTCACAGGACATCTGCTGCAGACTCGTCCCCACCTTCATTTCCCTTCTCTGGACATCCTGGTTGTACTCCCAGGCTTCTTCTCCCCACAGCATTGATAAAGGATAAAAGACTGGTTTAAATCAGCACCATCCACTGCAGGAGCCCATCCTGGACTGGGATTCTGGCAGGGTTTCACCAGCACTTCTGGTACCTAAGGTGCCACATGCAGGCATCAGCACCTTCTACTCATATACATATATATAAAAATAAAATATGTATGTGTATATATCTCTATATTATATATACACACACATTACAATACTCATTGCACTTCTACTCATAATTACATTTTTCCACTTACTTTGTGCAGACTTCTTTTTATGAAAGAAAAATAACATGAGGCACTGTAAAACATGAAGTCACTGAGCCCTGCCCAAATTAACAATGAAAAACACGTGTTTTGATAGATGCAATAAATCTTATTGACTTTATTACACATTGTATTTTAGGATCACTTTACATTCCTAGACAAAAGAGATGATACAAATAAATATAAGCTGTAAAACTATGGACAGAACTATGGACAGGTTCTTTTTCTACAGATCACCTAAGAGAAGGTGGAGGTGGGTGTATCTCCAAGGAGCTGAGAGTTGCCATTGACAGCTGTGCCCACAGAAGGATCCTGGGTCACCTCTTCAAAAAGAAAGGGGGCTGGAGAAGGCAGTAAGCACCTGGATCCCAGAGAGTCAACCCCCCACTGCACAGTGCAGCAGGCAGCACCAGCGTTCTCATTTCACTTCCATCTCTGTAGCTAATTATGGCTTTTGCAGGTTCTCTTTTTCAGTCTGTGTTTGAACACAGCAGGAACAGACCCCCAGGAATTCCACTGAACTGTTTAAAGACTGGTGCACAGCCCAGCACAGACAGGAGAGAGGACAGGTCCAGGTACTCAGGTGTTTCACTGAAGCTCCAGCGCTGCAGGTTCAGCCAGGACAGACTTACACAGCCCCGACTGACTGAGCACTGCCTGCTCTGATCTGTATAAGGCACCAGGTGCCTGGCAGAGGTATGTGTTTTAGAAGATTCAAGCAGCATGCAAATATTTTTAAAAAGGCGTTAGACCTAAGTTAAGGATTTAAGAAAGTGCTTTAATTCCTATGCTTCAGTGTCTGGTGGCACTTGCTCCCCGTGGCCAACTCCTGCTCCATGCCACTTTTTTTTAAAAAAAAGATCCCATTATACAGATCAGAGCAAAGACAATTATGTTGAATGGTAAACATTCCTATGAAGAAAAGGTGATGGTGCAAGGCTGTCCCAGGGCCTCTTCCAGGAGTCCAGCTGGATTTCCTGCCTTTGGTTAACCAGCAGGAAGCCCAGATGGTTCAGATAACACCAAAGAAGGGCAAACTCGGCAGGAATGTTTCTTAAAAGCTTCAACCCAGAGCTCAGCTTGTTTTGTACAGCTTAAGACAATGTATCTTAACATCAGTGCCACTGAGCATCTGGTGAGGGTTAAGTCCTTTGGAATGAGAATCCAAAGGCTTCTGTAACAGGCCCGAGATTGCCCATGAATACACTGACCAAATCTCCACCAAGCCCCAATTTACATACAATGACTAAATATGCAGATTTATTCTTTTCCACTCTACTGAGTTTCTTTCACCTTGCTAATGAATTTCTACAGAGTTAAAAGCAGAACGTCTCTGACACTGGCTCATCAACATGAAAACAGGTTTGCACTGCAGAGCTCCATGGTACCAGCCCTGCCACGAAGGCAGTTTCCAGCATATGAGTTTAATATAGAATAGAATTCCCTATGGGATAGTAGCAACTGAGGAAAAATGTGCACATGTGCAGACACAGATGTGTCTGTGTATGCATTATTCACATAAAACATGTGTACATAGGTATGTACATACACGTGGTTATATATTGTGCTGCTGTTTCAGGGTTTTAAACCTCCCCCCTATTTAATTTCAATTCTCTGAGCACTTAAACCATACAATCATCTTTTAAAATGTCCTAGTACAGAAGATTATGTGCTGGAGAGAAAGAAGGAAGAGAGGGAAGAGAAGGTGGTTATACTATGCAACAAAAGCCAGTTAAAAGGCTCTCAGGATATAAACAGTGCCTGGTGAAAATGAAGATTATGCTGGGTTTCCATGTTCAGGCTGAAAGAAATTGGTCATGTGCCTGTTCTCTCAGTTATAAGTAAATCCCTCCTTTTTCCACCAAAACTATTATATATGTGTATGTGTGCATACATGTGTATACAGATATTAACCTTGTGGCCCAGGAAAGCAGTCCAGGAATGCAGCAGCCAAGTTGGTGTTCAGGGGGCCCACCTGGCCCACCTGGGCACCGTGCCTGCAGGATGCACAGGTGAGCTGTGCTGAGCACTCAGTTCCTCCTGCTTAGGGGGTCAGTAGAAAGGAGCTCTCCAGCCTGGATGAAGTCACTCCGTGGACACTTAAGGAGCACAAGGCAGAGTCCACACATCAGAGCATGTCTGCAGCCAGGCAAGTCCTCACACACTCACACGTGTCAGTCTGGAGGGAGTCATCAGCGAGGGAAAACAGGTAAAAATGTTCACAGGATGACAGCCAAGAGCAACCAGAAAAAGTAACATCCCAAGTCTCAATATACAGTGAACTAAAACTTACAAATGAGCTGTGGGACACTAGACAGGGACACCTTACTCTGTCCTTAGCGTGGAGTTCCACCTCCCTCTACCCTGCTACACGAGCCTGCTTTAGTCATAGGGCAGCTTTGCAATGAGACTGTCAAAAGCAGGAGTTCTCCCTCCCTTGTTTTCAAAGTAAAACCCCTGGAATTAACACCAGCTTCCATCACCAGCCTCAGTTAGGTCGGGTTCACTCCCAGCAGGCTCTGAGTGGGCTGGGAGGTGCAGAGAGAAATCTGCTTAACATGGAACAGGTGAGGCACAAGAGGCACTGAATGCTAAACCTCCTTAGACACCAAGGGAAGGGACCAAACTCCCAGGAGTGCACTCAAAGGCAGCTCCAAGGTCCAGTGCTCTGCCCAGCTGAGAGTCTGAGCCTGGCAGAGAGAGCTCTGAGCTGGTGCTACGTTTTTCATCAACAGTGGGAGGCATGAGAATATGGCCATAAGCCATTAAAGATGTCATATGGACACTGGGTTTAAATGCCAGGGGTAAAGATGGAGGCAAGAGAGAGGAGGAAGCTGTGGAGCTGACATGGCATGCAGAGGTGTTCCTTGACAAGGTGGTTCCTGTTGGTAGGGGTGAGGTCTGTAGGTCAGCTTAGAGGGGCCCTCACTTATGCCTGTAAACAAAGAAAGGACTTCAGATTCTACTGCTTCCTTTCTAGAGACCACAGAGGTGTTTTTGAGACCCTTTTCTGTCCTACAGCCCTGTGGGGAGGCACAGCTGTGTGGTGGTGAGGACATGCTGGCCACTGCCATCCTGCCTGAACCCCAGGTGGTGATGCCAGCCTCTCAAGCAGGAAGAGGAAGAACCATGCACCTTGTCGAGTTTGAACAGATCCTCTGCTTTTTAACCTCTTTTGGCTCTCACTGTGGAGCTGCAGAGTGGTGGTTCTGTGGAGATGACTTTCAACTCTGTCTTCTCGGTGCCCAACAGCCAAAAAGCGCCGTGCAGCAGAAGGGCTGGTGCAGGAGGAGGACGGTGATGCTGTGAGGTGATCCCCATGCTTCCCATTGCTCCTAACACACTGTAACGTACCTCATGCATTTTTGATTTCCTAACTAAAATCCATTTCCCACAGAGGCCAAATGCTGAATTGCAAGCACGGATCTTCCCATGGCTCAGTGTCCCTGGACTGGCCTGAGTCAGTTAAACAGCAACAAGGCCATCTCCAGGGAAAGGGGCTGGAGGCTGGCCAGGAGCTCTCTCTGCAGGTTTGTCCTTGTCTCTGCTCCCAGAAGGTAAAGGCTGTTCCCTCCCTGGAGAGGAGTTGCTGATTTTATTTTGGAACAAGCCCTCGTGACTGTGGGTAGAGCTGAGAAGTGGGGGTGCCTGATCCTGATGCAGATCCCACTGATTTCCTTCCAGTTTTCGGTCTGAAGAAGCAAAAAATGAAAATATAAACAAGAAAACTTCTAACAACATCACCTGCCTTTCCAAAATTAATCTGCAAAAAGCTGATTTTTTTTAACTGGAGTTATTCTCTAATAAGCAGTTTCAGCTTTTTCTTTTGTCCTATGTCCTACACCCTGAAAGAAGGTTGTGGCAAGGTGGGGGTTGGCCTCTTCTCCCAAGCAGAAAGTGACAGGCCAAGGTGAAACAGCTTCAAGTTCTACAAAGGGAGGTTGAGGCTGGATATTAGGAAAAATCTCTTCACTGCAAGAGTGCTTGAGCCCTGGAATCTCCATCCCCTGCTGTGCTCAAAAAATGAGTAGATGTGGCACTTCAAGATAAGGTTTAGTAGCATGGTGGGGATTCAGCTGGAGGTTGGACTCAAAGGTCTTTTCCAACCCTAATGATTCTATGTTCCTTTTTCTATCTCCTTTACTATGAAGCTCAGCTTCACTTCACTGATGACAAATGCTGACCGACAGCAACTGTACTTGCACCTCTCCTGTGGGCCAGGGAAAGTCCAACTCACCTGGGTTTTGATTTTTTATTTGAAGAGCTCTCAAAGGTTGAGGCGTCCACTTGAATCTCATCTTCATCCTGCAGAGCTGCTTCCAGAGCTGCCTGAACCTTGGGAGCAATGGCTGGACCCTCGTAGTTCCTCGTCGTCCGGCTGGGCGCATCCAATTCCAGTAACACGACGTTCTCTGCCTGAGAGGGGAAAAGCAGAATCAAAGTCTCCACGTTTTCACACAAACTGTTACTTTGCCCTTCAGAAATTTAATCTGAAGTACTTTATAAATGTGTGCCCGGGCACTACAAATTTACATCTCAAAGAAGAACACCCAATCCCCTCTGGAATCCGCATTCCCAATCACAGGGTGAAGAGGCAAAGGTTCAACCACATGTGGGCTTACCCTGTACCGAACAGCTGTGTGATTCAGCATGGACGTCCTGGCGTGCTGGCTCAGGGGCCTCTTGTACCCCACAGCAGATACTGGTCTTTTCATCATCTGCTGGTTACTAGAGAAAAACAGACTCAGGCTGTTATACCCTAAAACCAAAAGCTCCCCTTGGAGTTTATGAGCTACAACTCCTCTTGGAGTTTATGAGCTACAACATCTGCAAATTCCATGCAGAAATCTGTTTCAACACAGCAGAAACCACCCAGGCTGCGTTTGTAGGAGCAGGAAAGAAATATGATAGGAATGCACTGATATTTTAAGGGCGAATGCACTATTACATGTATTTTACATTTAATTATTGGGTTTGCCTAATAGAAAAATCATCATATCTCAAGAATTCCCCTAACTGTACATTCGTATTTTATAGCACCTATTAAGAGGAATAAATTGATTTATTTTATCTTATTACACATCAAGAAGCTGTGAACTCTCGAGGGTCAGTTTAAATCCCCAGTTCAATCCCTCTTTTGTTCTTGACAGCTAGAGGGTTTCCTGTGACCTGTAATTCCATCCCAAGAGCAGAAGTACACTCACTCCAGACGGGTTATGGGATGTAGTTTCCAGTTGTCTTCCTCTTCATCAAGGAATGCTCTGTTCATGATCTTATTCTTTTCCTCCAAGGGAATAAAGTTTTCAATAATCAGGTGCCTACATTCAACCACAAAAATGAGAAATATACAAGAAACGTAATTAGCAATGACTTTCCTCACTGCTCCTCTCCCACTGATGTAATAAAACCCTGGAAAAGGAGGAATGGTTTCATTTTCTCATGGTTAAATCTTATTCCACAAGTATGTGCAAGGCAGTCCCTCCACTCCCTGCCCCGAGAAACCCTCTCTGTTACAGTTAATAGCTTACTTAAGTGATGGGGCTTACTTTAGCTTTAGTTCCCTGGTGAGTTCATTCTGGGTCTGTTCCATTTCCTGGCGCCCCTTGATGTGCTCTTCTTGGAGATCATGGATCTCTGCCTTCACAGCTTGCAGCTTGGAAAATAACTGGAGCACACAACAAGAGCCAAAATCCGTCACTTGCCAAAGCTCCTCTCACTTTGACACACAAGTTGATTTTATTCCCAGCCTGGCAGACAGGGAATCATTTTCTTTTTACCTTTTTGAGCTTTTTGGTCTTTATGTCCACCTCTTGCTGAAGAGAACTGTAGGTCTCCTTCAGCTCTAGTGTTTCCTCATCCTGACTCTCCATCTGTTGCTGGATTTCTCGCTCCCGACGTTTCTGAAGAATGTGAAAATATGGCATTAAAGACCTCAATTACCTTGTCATCTCCAGCTGACACACATGCTGAAGGGCATGCTCAGGATGGGTTTCCTTCCCCGCCTTTCAGTTTTTCATATCTCTTGCCACAGAAATACCAGAAACATCTTATTTGTCCTTATTTTGCTATTAAAATCAGGTAGTGTGAACAAGGCTCAAGCTTCAACTAAAGGAATCAAATGGCATATTTAGAATTTATTTTCTTTCCTTTTTATCAGTTTGTACTGGTTATTACATTTAAGAATCACCAATAGAATTTGCATAACAAAAAATAAACTTTTAGCAGAGAATAAAGACCCCTCCCTTCAGCTAAAGGCTGAACTGGTACTCTTAGAGATCTTAGCAATACTTCCTCACTTACAAACAGCTCCAATCAAGATAGGAGGTAAATCTTTACCATGAAAAGCTAGAAGAAAACTTTTATAAACCTTCATTACATATTTCAAATAATGACAAATATGACACAAGCCCTTCCCCCTTCTTTTCAATAAATTATTGCCATTAAACCAATTCTAGGGTTAACCCTGGGAAAACTTTCTGGTAATTTCCCTGACACAATGTTTTACAAAAGTTCAGCAGCAAGGCTTTTTATACAAAATTACAAATCTCCTTCCTTGTACCTGTTCAGCAATTTCCTGTCGTTTCTGTTCCAGGATTTTCTGCTGTTCATTTGTGTGATCCACAATATTTTTCCCTCCCACCAGCAGCTTGCTTTCCATTGTCTGAAAAGAAAAACCAGGGTCAGAAGTTTCTCTCAGTGACTACAGAGGGTAACTTTCTCTCCTATGGATACAACTTCTTCAGGGCAGCTCCCTTATTTAACCTTCTCTTTCAAGGCAGCTGCTACAGGAATCACTATTTCTAAAAATTCCTATAAAACTGTGGGATTAATGCAACAGTAACTTGTTTAGAATAAGGCACCACTGCAATGTGTGGCAAAGCTGAAGAACCAAAATGTGTGCTCCCTTGTAAATAACTTGTTAATGATCTGTAACAGAAGGAAACATTTTTAGTGCCACAGCTTGTGAAAAGATGCATTGTCTTTTACTGTGCCAATTGCTTAAGATCAGCACAGAAGAACAATGAAACAACTCATGAATATTGAAATATGTGATTAATGGTGGAAATTTCAACTTCTGGCTAGAAATGGTTTCTTTTAAAATCTTCCAACCCAAACACAAATCACTATCCTGGAAACCTTCTGTGAAATATCTTTCCAAATTGGGAAACCCTTTATTTTCCCCACAGCCTAAGGAAATTGCTTTCAAAGAGTATGACCAGGAAGAATTCTACCTTGATTTTAGCACTCAGCATCTCTGTTGCTTCTTTCTCTCGCTTCAGGTCTTCCATTTTCTTCTCCTTCTCTTTCAGCAGCCTCATCTTTTCTTCTGCTACCAAGCTGTGATCCTCGACTATAGCTTTCTTCTCAATCTCCAGCTTTTCTTGTTGCTCCCTCCAATAGTCATCTTTGTCATCTCCTTCATCCTCGCCCTCTTCAGTGTCCTCCTCCTCTTCCCCACCCTCCCTCCTCCTTTCCCTCCTCTTTCTTTTGCCAATAGACCGTTTTTCCAACTGTGCCTTGAGTCGAGCAATCTCTTCCTGGAATTCCCGCAGCAGAGCCTCCTTTGGATCCTCGTTCACCTGCGGCTTGTTCTTGATGTTTTTGGCACGGTTGGCATATCTCAGTGTGGTCAGGGTCTCCTCTACATTGTAAGAGGCAGGGCCTATATTGGCCACCATCACAGTTTTGGCATTGCCACCTAATGAGTCCTGGAGCAGCCTGGTCAGCTTGGAGTCCCGGTAGGGAATGTGCGTGCTTTTGCCATCTACCAGGGCAGAGATAACGTTGCCCAAAGCTGAGAGGGACAGGTTGATTTTAGTGGCTTCCTTCAGCCTCTCCCCCTGTGCTCCAGTCTTTGCCTGCCGCTCGCTGCCTGCCAGGTCCACCAGGTTGAGCTTCCCCACACGGATGTGGTTCTCTCCATCCAGCCCCAGCTCGCTGCACTCGATCGTGATCTGGAAGATGGCGTGAGATCGAGAGCTGTGCTCGTTCATGTTGGTGGCACCGACGGAGCGGTTCTGGTTTCCCAAATTCATGATGTGCTCTATCTCTTTGACGCTTTTCGTGACAATGGTGGTCAAATCCTTAACAAAAACCCCCGTGTCTGGTCTCTCCTTCAACTCCAGCCGCTTGGACTGATCCTTTGATAACAAGTCTCTGATTTCTTCTTGGTATATTTCCAAATAAGACGCTCTAACTAAGTATTGCTGATTTTGAGATCTAGAGATGTGGGTGAAGATGTGCTCAAATGAATTGGGGATGACCCCTCTCTTCTCAGGATCACCACGCACCCCTTCCATCGTGTATGTTTTCCCTGTCCCAGTCTGCCCATAGGCAAAGATTGTCCCATTAAACCCTTGCAGAACAGAGTCCACAAGAGGTCTGAAGGTCTCATCGTAGAGTTCGACCTGTTTGGAATTCCAGTCATACACAGCATCAAAGGTGAACGTTTTAGGCAGTTCATGAGATGATCCCCGTGGATTCTTCACTGAGACCTGCCCTAACTTGACATCCACATTGACAACCTTCTCATAGGAAGCAGTTTGCTCCTTGCTGTTCATGGGCCGGCAGCGCACGACCACCCGCACGGACTCGGAGCTCTTTGCCTTGGACATGACGGCGGCGCTGTGCCTGCTGTGATCCTGCTGA
>NW_005054337.1:2640176-2641280 GCF_000277835.1 Geospiza fortis | reverse complement strand
CTGCAGACAGTTTTCTGCAGGGGACAGCTTTTCACAAAGCCAAATACTCATCAATTTGAGCAGCATTTTGCGTTCATTAAGTTGCAAGGGATTTTGAAGTACTAAAATAATGTGCAACATGAAAACCCTGTAAAGGCCTGAACTGAGACAGAATTATTTTACCAAAGGCTCTGCATGAAATGGTATCATTTTACAAGCTCTGCTGCAAAAACTCATCATCAGATCACATCTTTACAGCTGGTAAAGATCCTTTTCTTGACCCTTAAAAATGATAATAAACCTTTTAAGACTATTTATGAAAATAATATTTTGCCAATCATTTTCTTTGCAGTCAGGCCTTTTGTTTTAAATCTCCCCTTTTGAAAATCTAGGACAGCCTTGCTCTCTCTGGAGCACAAGTCTGCTATTATCTTTTGGCCATATACTTTTATCAGGATTCCCCACAAAAGCCAGCCCTGCTCAGCTACACTGACCTACTGACATCACTCCTGCTCTGGTGTTCCAATTGCATCAGGTCTACAGGACTCACCATCAACCTAAACTCATGTTGCATAAGCCCAGATCACAGATCCAACTCGTTCATGTCTCTGGGTAGAGAGGGAGGACACACTGGTGCATCCTCCAGTCACCAGCCAGATGAGCTGCCATTGAAAATGGAGCAAGAAGCCTGTGTTCCTAAACTGCTAAAGCAGTCACTGCTCAAGCCTCACACGGCAGATCTCAATGGCACAACTTGGGGAATGCCATGCAATTTCTAATAACCCTTTTTATTTCCAAAATATCTTCCAAGAAGAGCCCTGAGGTCCCTCTGCCAACTAGAACTAATACAGACAGGGAAGCCCAGGCAGTGCTGGCACAGGTTCAGGCCTGTGTTCCTAAACTGCTAAAGCAGTCACTGCTCAAGCCTCACACGGCAGATCTCAATGGCACAACTTGGGGAATGCCATGCAATTTCTAATAACCCTTTTTATTTCCAAAATATCTTCCAAGAAGAGCCCTGAGGTCCCTCTGCCAACTAGAACTAATACAGACAGGGAAGCCCAGGCAGTGCTGGCACAGGTTCAGGTGTGGCCTCCCTGGGATGTGTTCACTGCTCCCTTCCCA
>NW_005054337.1:2638361-2640166 GCF_000277835.1 Geospiza fortis | reverse complement strand
ATTTTTGTCTAATTGTTTTTCATTTGATAATTGCATGTCTCAGGAGAGCTTCTCCAACGAGGTGGCAGAGAACTGCAGGGCCAGAGCTATTGGATGGAAAAGGAAGCACAATTCCAGCCCAGTATACAGACAGTCAGACTGGCAAAAAGTAAAAGAGAAGTAACAGATAAACATGGTTAAGAATTGTACAGAAACCTCAATATGGCCTTGGGAATTTCCTCGGGTCTGTGGGGGGAAACTCTTTGCTTCTCACTCTTCCCATAAAAGCACTGAACTGGACACTCATTCAGAATTCACCCTGCACAGTGAGTTCAAACTGTTACAGGAATTTTGGGTAGTTATTGAATAAAACCATTTCACTCCTAATTGACAGCTCCAGATAAAGGTGACCTTCTTGTTTGACCCACAGCAAACACGAATTCTGGAGCACAAACATAGAAAGAATAAGTAAAACGAGGACAAATCTTGGCAGAATCACAAAGAACAACTCTCCCTCTGTTCATCCTGAGGACTTGTATACATTAACACACGCTTCCCCTTCCACGCTCCGAGAGACATTCCAGTAATTCAAGTTCACAAGAGACAATTTTCTGACAAGGTCACATGACAACCACTGTGTCACGTATCTGCATGTCCACACTGGCAAATGCTCCAACTAGGCACAAGTTCTGACAAAGAGAGCATGGATTTATTTTATATATTGGATATCTAAAATACTATTCTGATGAGAAGCGCTGCTTTTGTAAGCAACTATGACAAATATTAAGTAGTAGTAATCTTGCCAGAGGTACACCTTGAACAAAAATTATGTTGCACATTTGCTGCTCCTCTGGGTGTACTTCCTCACCATCAGCTTTTGACACCTTTCCCTACTTCACTTGCAAGTCTCTTTTTATAGTCACAAACAACTGATTTTACCCCTGATGTGGGCTATTTTCATAACAACCCATCCTGAATCATCTCCAATTATTTTAGCTACTGTGGTGAAGTTTACTGGAAGCATAACAAATTATGGTTCTTCTCAGATTTATCCAAGTGTGTAACTGGAAAATAAAACCAATTAGCTGGCAGTGTTTGTATTCCCCAGAAACTCCTGGGCAATGTTTGAACTGCCAAAGTGGCTGGATATGAATGGCCAGAAAGCTGGGAATGCTGCTGTGCCACCCACTCTTTTCCATCAAAGATGGGAATTTTTTCATGAAATAATTTCAGCCTAAAGTGACCTGGGCCAGGTCCCTGCAAGTCAAGGTCAAGGTCAAGGTTGAGATGGATGCATTTGCAAATGTGCCCCTGGTGACCAGGAGGGGAGGATGGGCAGAAATTGAAGCATTTTTATTCATTTCAGTCAACACAAGGTTTATGCCTGAAAAAATGAGCAATGCCACAACCTGAATACAAGCTGGGGCAACCACTTTTCCTCAGAAACTTGCAGGATTGTGGGGTGCTGTCTTGGACAGCTGTGCCCCAGACATTGTGCCCACCCATGCCACCTGCCCTGACAGGTGACATCCTGAAGCTGCTCTGCCTCCTGCCTTAAACACCTCTGAAAGATTTTCTTGGAACTGCCCAAACCCTTCCCTTGCATCTCCGCACATCCCGAGGTACCACTCAAAACATTCCATTGCTTCTCGCCGTTCAAATCTTTCAAATATTTGTGGTTTCATAATGTCACGGTTGAATTGTGTCCTTCCCTCCCTCCCAAGCCAAGCCATCCTTGGCGCTGCTGTTTTCCTCTCGCCTCCCTGCCAAACGCTCCGCAGGCCGGGCAGGATACCCCGGTGCTGCCGCTGGAGCCGGGCCGGCGG
>NW_005054337.1:2632761-2637859 GCF_000277835.1 Geospiza fortis | reverse complement strand
CCGGACAAAGGGACCCCGCCGCGGGCATCCCGCACACCGCCAATCCCGAAAATGCCGGGATTGCCCCAGTCCGGACAAAGGGACCCCGCCGCGGGCATCCCGCACACCGCCAATCCCGAAAATGCCGGGATTGCCCCAGCAGGGAGGGTCTCTGCCACAGCCAGGCTGGGGTTTTTTAAATCCTCCAAAGCTCGGGAGTATTTCCAAGGAGAAAAAGACCATCGTAAAGAAAATATTTAAGTGTCAAAGCTCCTTAATCAGAGCTTTCTGGATCGCAGCAGTGCAGTGGAGGCTGCAGCTCTAGTACCAGACTCCTGCAATGTAGGAAGGAATATTGGTGCACTACGAGTGAATACAAAATCAAGTTTTTATTAGTACAAAAAATACCTTATTTAAAAAAACAGAAAAGAAACACCCCATCCCAACATTTTGTTTTAATACTTTTTCTTCCCAACAGTGCGGGGAAAGGCTTCCCCTCCTCCACAGCAAGGCAAGGCAGCCCCAAGGGAATCGCCCAAGATCAGTAAACTGTATGACACAAGGAGGTTCAGTCTTCAAAAGCCCAGCTTCCAAAGGCCCTAAAACAGATAATTTTCACCCAAATCCCATGATTTTTAAAGCCAGCCCTGAGGAAACAAGAGATGAGTTTTTGCCACCCTGACACCTGGGGGACCTTCTCATTTTGCCCATTTTTTCTCACTCCCCTGAGCCCTCAAACTCCTTCAAAGCTCAGAAACATTTCAAGGAGGAGAAGACCACCATAAAGAGAGACATTTGGAGTAAACTGCTCATAACAGCTTTGCCTGGACTGCAGCAGTGCACTGGAGGCAGCAGCTCTGGTATCACAGACTCACCCAAGAGGCATTTCTGAAAAATGAACCGTTCTGTACTCAGTCTTTGGACCAGAAAATGAAGTCACAGAAGCACCAGAAGGCGTTGTTCAAGTTGAGTCTCACCATGTTGGGATTATCAGTGTTACCAGCATCAAACCACACCAGGCCAAACAGAGGGCTTGGGGCTGTTGCTTCCCCATAAATGAATAATTTTCCAGAGTTACCTGCACTGGGAACTGCCCCAGTCAAGGGTAATGCTCTCAGAGAGGTTATCTTATAAAGTACAAAAACAAAACAATACCATAGACCCAAGTATGACATACCTAACCCCACTACAGCTATTTCAATAACCTTGGCTCAAAGTTTCTCTTCTACCACAGACCTCACTGACATCAACAGCTACAAAGCTACGAGCCCTCAATCTCCAGTCCTGGCCTGGCTGTGACAGATCTCCTCCCATGTCCTGCACACACCTTGCCCCAGGCTGATGCAGAGAGGCTGAACAGGCAGCTGCCATGTCACACCATGTCCCACTGCACTCCTCCAGCACCACCAAAGAGATCCAGAGCCCCAGAGCACGGAGTATGGAATCTCTTTGGACAGGAGAAGGGACACTGAGGCACTGTGGTGACACAGGTCTGGTAAGACAGCTGTGGTCCTTGATAAACCCCAGAGCTTTTCCAGTCCTGAGCTTCACCTTGCACACCCTTTCCAGGGAACCTGATATGCCTGACAGAAGTTTTACACTCAAAGAGAACCAATTATGGTCAGTTTTGGACATGAAGCTTCAAACACCTCCAGGTGAGAGTTAAGAATTAATAGAGAAAGTAAAGAGGAGGAAATCTGAGCAGCAGCTTCATCATGACTGCTGGTGAATCCCAAGTAGTGAGAACTGAGAACTATAAAAGCTACATCTTAAAAAACTATACATAGTTTATAGTTTCCTATAAACCACAGGATTTAAATTCCTATGTGAGCTCACACTGGAAACACAGGAGAGACCAGACAGAACAGTCTGGAAGGGACTGTGAGGAGCATTGGAGGGCAGGAGCTCTCCCACAGCCCAGCAATGACTGCCCACAGGGAATGCTGCAGCACCAAGGACCCAGCCCAGAGCCCTGGAACCAGGGAGCTCCTCCTCCTCCTCCTTTGGTCAGAACTCATCCCGCAGCCTTGGTGGGTGGTCCATGCCAAAAAACGAGGAGGGTTTCCCATGGATGTCACGTTCTCTTTTCACAAAGGCAGTGAAGGAAGAGACACAGTTCCCGATGAAGTGATCGGACTGGCCAAGGATGTACAGATCAATCTGAGGCACTTCTGGCTGCAAGCTGACAACCTTGAGCTGCAGAGAAACGAGGAGAGCAGATGAATCCAGTCAGCTATTATCACAATCCAATGCCTTGGCATAATGTTAGAAATGGAATACACAACAGAAAGAGAGTGAGTTTTGTCTTTCTCTGCCCTATAACTCATTTATGATTAGATCAATGTCAGAGCATTTCTGAAAATCACTTAGGTTTATTTAATTTAAACCCTTTTCATGGAAATATTTACTACCATGCCAGACAATGCTCTTCAATCTCCCGGAGAAAAAAAAAAGACTTTTACAGGATAATTTTTATTGCTATGAGCCAAATTCACTTTGAGATGCCAATATTTGGCTGTGAATAACCTATTCCACAACTGCCTGTCTGCTATCCATGACAGCCTCGGGCCAGAAGCCAAGGAAGGTTTTTATCCAAGCACTCCTGCTAGAAGAGGTTTCTGGAACACTCACCTTTCCCTGGAAGAACTGCTGTATTTCTGTTGTGTAGGGCTCAGAATCAGTAGCAATATAAACAGATTTAGCTTCAATCTTTGCCACCCAGAGCTTGAGAGCCCGTTTGATCTCTCGGAGGTCTGGCAGGCACATGTCCATGGTGAGAGGCACCGCAGCACTGCGGTCGTAGCCCACGCACTGCGGTGAAGCCATGAAGTGTGGCCCAGCTGTCCCATCCTTTAACATGTTGCAGGCATTTTTCTATTGGAAGAGGAAAAGAGAATCAGAGAACCATCAAAGTTGAAGATCTCTGAGATTATCAACTCCAAACTTTGAACAGATACCACATGCCCACTAAACCTTATCAGAAAGTGCCACCTTTACTTGTGTTCTGGACACTTCCATGAATGGCAATTCCACCATGGCCCTGGGCAGGCTGGACCAGTGCTCCATCACTTGTTCAGTGAATAATTTTCCCCTAATATTCAACGTGAACCTCCCCTGGTGCAACCTGAGGTCATTTCCCTTGGTCCTGTCGCTGGGAGGAGAGGCTGAACCCCACCTCACCACAAACTTTTTTCGGGTTTTTTTTGTACCACATTCAAATGAGAAAACACCACCACGTCCCCCACCTCTGCCTGTCTGAAAGAATCTCAGCACCACTGCTAACACACAGGGAGCTCCTGGATGCCAGTAGGGATCAGGTGCTGTCCCAGCACAGTTCCTTTTAGAGCAGCTTTGCCCACACCCCATTGTGCCGTACCCAGTCGGAGCCGATCCTCAGGTGAATTCCCACGTAGGGCCGGAGCAGCAGGGACTGGATGTAGGCTTCTCCCTTCTCCACCATGGCATCCGACCACTCCATGTACTTCTGCAGGGGCCGGTGCTCCTCCAGGACAGGGAACTGGGCTGGAGCTCCAGGTAAGGCAAGAACAGGGTGCTCAGAGGCTGGAAACCTACAGAAAACCAAACCCAGCAGGCTGAAACGTGACCTAGCCTGCACGAAGGCTGCTGTGAAGGGTAGCAACCAGGAACACCCCAAAATATGCAGCATTTATTGCTCCAAATTGAGATAATTGTATCTGGTTTGTCACCTAAACTGAAGGAATCTCAGGGGCTGTATTTTACCTCAGACCTTTTATCTGACAAGCAATAAGAGAAGAACCTCAAACATGCTGCCAAGCAATGGGATGTTACATTTTCACCCCAAACTAGACCATTTCTGTCAAACTTACTGATAACCACTAAAGTCACTCATGTCTCTGAAAACACAAATACAGTTCATAATCCCCAAGTGAGAACCAAATTCTTTTTGATGATTAATTACATATTTAATAAATACTTGATAAATTAAATATTCCTGGCTCAGAAGTCAATCAGCCTAACAGAGTTCATACCTAAAATAATGCCCACAGGAAGTGCTCAGCAAACATTTAATGGAAAAACATTAATATTTTTAACTATATTACTAACTCACCACTTCAATCTCTCCCCCAAAATGTAAAGTCACAAAACACAGTCACAGCTGCTTTCATGAGTGACTCTAAATGCCCGCAGTGACCTGCCAGCACTCATGCATCTTCTTGGTACCTTTGGATCCAATGGTCCTTGTACGCAGGACTGAAGGAAATTCCCTTGAAGAGCTCAGACTTATCAAAATCCACTTGGAACTGATCCCAGAAGGGACCAAACGGATTTCCATCCTGCAAAGAAAAGACAAGTGTTCATTTAGTGCACACACAGAGCCTGAAAGGTGGATGTGCAAAGATCCTGAGGTGCAAAGCAGGAGCCTGTTCCAGGATGGAAGCAGCTGGGATACAACAGCCTGTTTGACACAACAGCTCCACAGGAAGGAGATAGAGAAATACATTTGTATATTTAGCTTCAACCTTTGCCACCCAGAGTATACAGGGAAGTTCACTGAGAAGGTTGCAAAGGTTGTCTCAAAGAACAAGGACACCACAACTCCCAAACTTGTAGTTAAGAGAGGTTGCTTTAACACCAGCGGGAAAACAGAGAGCAGGAGATAAGCCACAGTCTCAATTAAATCTGAGGTGATAAAATCTACTTGCACAAGACTATCGCTGATCCCCAAGCACTTGTAGACAAAGAAAACTAATGATGGCACAGCATGCCACTCCACAAGTGGTGAAAGCAAAGCCACACAGACCGATTTGCGGCGGGTAACTCCTAAATTTGCGAATCAATGGCGACCTGAACGAGTCAGTCGTACACTTTGGAATTAAGCCGTGCCCGCGGGAGCTCACCTTCATGGGACACGTGCTTTTGTCCGCGCTTCTCTGGGCAGCAGCCTCGAAGCAATAAGCCACCCTGCTGCCGGGCGGCCAGTGCCGGGGCGCTAGCTGCTCCATGAACATCTCCAGGCTCACCACGCGGTGGTAGCGCCGCAGCGGCTCCAGCCTGAAGAGCTCCGAGTAGGGGACGTGCAGCTGGGGGAAAGCAGAGCCGTGAGCCGGGGCTCATCCCCGGGGAGCCCCAGCCCTGC
>NW_005054337.1:2631509-2631627 GCF_000277835.1 Geospiza fortis | reverse complement strand
GGCGTAGGCCGGGCCCGCCTCCCTCCCCTCAGCGCTGCGGGGCGGGGGTGGGATGTGTGATCCCGCTCCACCGGGACTGCGTTATCCCCGCGGGTGGGGGTCTCCCGGTGGGCTTCCG
>NW_005054337.1:2617908-2631499 GCF_000277835.1 Geospiza fortis | reverse complement strand
GGTGCCGGAGGGAGGAGCGAGTTGCCCCTCGCGGCCACCCCCCGGCACCTCCGCCGTTTGCAAGGCGGTTGCAGCAGCACCTCTGAATTCCTTAAAATTCCATATGATCGTTTATGCACCTTACTGTTAAAAACATCCAAATTCAAACTCTTGTCTTCTTCCAGGTAGCTTTGAAACTGGCCCAGATGGCCAGGCTTTTTCGGAGGGAAAGGAGCAGTTCCCCGGTGAAAGTGGTGGAGACTCTCAGGACACCTGCACAGCTCTGGAGCAAGAGGTAGAGAACATTCATCTTTTCTGGGACATATTTCATAGAGAGGTGGAATAGTCATGCTTTTAGCACCTAGTAAGACAGCTTGCTCTGAACCACAGGCCTCCTGCACCCTGAGGGGTCAGAGTAGCTGTCACACCACTCTGGTTTGTCCCAAAGTGGCACCTCAGCAGTTCTGGTCCTTGATTGTTCTGCTCTGACCACGTAGATTTAGCCTGCACAAAACCAAGTTTTGTTCTTAACAGGCATTCCCAAAGCTCACAGTGATATATTTTCTTGGAGTCAACCAGTTTCCCAGTGTTTTCCACCCTGAGGGAACCATCCATGCTATTTGGGGTGACGGTGCAGTCACAGTAATTGTCATTTCAGCTCTTCATAACGTTCCTTGAGCACTTTCTTGGGGGTTGGTTTGTTCCCTCGCAGTTGCACATCCTGCCCACAACTCGCACTCGTGTTGATGTGCAGCAGGAAGTTCCTCCTCTGAAGCAATCATGGAGTGAGGGTTTGATGCTATTTTAAGTAGGGTTTCTCAGGCAGCCAAATTGAGTGAAAGAGGTTGGTTTTATTTCAGCTGACCGTTTACCAGTCGAGCTGGCAGTAGAACCCTGTAAAAACCAACACACAACTCAAGAACAACCTGCTGAGAGAGATTCATGTAGAACCTCATCAATGTGAAAGCCAGAAGAGCTTAGAGGAGGTGTACTTTTTTGGACAGGAAACAGTTTGAGCTTCCATTATTAATGCATGAGAGTGTCAAAGAAAAAAAAAAAGAGTTAAAAATTGCTCATTACAGTAGAAAACTTGCTGATCCTGAGAGGCAGAATCTGCCTCACAGTCGGAAAGTGAAAATGCAATGAGTAATCCCAACCTGAAGAGGAGCAGCATCTGTTGCCTTCCAGAAAAAGGTGTGATGTTGATGATAATTGAGAGCTTTCTTCCTCAGCCTCATACAGCCACATCTGGGGGTTCAGATTGATTTGCTCTGGAGATTGTTTTGCCCAGTGCACCAGGTTGGTAGCAGAAAGGATGGGAAAAGAAAATACAGGAGAACTCTGAGAATCTCTGAGAGGGAATTCCATGTAGGCAGGGACCAAGAGCAAGTGAGAATATAAAAAAATGGGATGAGAAGTGATCTGCAAGACACATAGGGAAAGGTATTTAGAGCTACAAATAGACACCTTTTATGATATTTCAGGAGAAAATACATCCAACACATAACACTGGCTCCTAATAGTGGCAAAAAATGCAATTCAGAAAAAGTTTAACATAGTTTTATTCAGGTAACAGGTTAAGGGGGAAGAGACAGAAAAATGTTATTGATTGGAGGTCCCCATGGCTGGGAATGCACATATTCACTGTGTACACAGGTGAAGGTGGCAGTGAATTAACA
Source organism: Geospiza fortis (assembly GCF_000277835.1). Taxonomy (NCBI): domain Eukaryota; kingdom Metazoa; phylum Chordata; class Aves; order Passeriformes; family Thraupidae; genus Geospiza; species Geospiza fortis. The sequence continues at coordinate 2,629,841 of NW_005054337.1, read as the reverse complement.
CCAGCCTTCTGTGATTTCAGATGAAGAAGTTCTGCTATTAAAGCAGTTTGGTCACAGGGGGCTCCAACAGAAAACTGCACCAGGACAACATCACAGCCCACAGGCTCGAGTTCTGCTTGACATGGCCATGTTCTACTAGACCTGCCATGACGGCATTTTTCCCCAGTGTTCCCAACTGGATTCAAGATGCAAAGCAGGAGGAGGAAGAGACAGGCTGGAAATTAGTCCCCAGACCAAGAGGTGAAGAAACCGAAAGTCAGGGAAAATGCCAGTGTGAACTATCGGAGCCCTCCTTCCCTCACGTGGACAAGCTGAGAACTCACACACTTTCCCATTCGGAGCAGAGGCCCTACAACTGCCCCCAGCTGCACTGTGGCAAGGCCTTTGCCTCCAAGTACAAGCTCTACAGGTAGGTATCTGCAAGTGCCTCTGCCCAGCAGAGAGGGGAAACCCCCTCCCTCATGTGTCTTTGCTTGAATTTCTGAGAAGCTGGAGGAGGGGAAATACCCTTTTACCTTGCAAAGCAGTTGAGTCCCAGACATTACCATACTTGGCATCTCTTTAGGTGCCTTCCAGAGAACTTCAGCTAATGCTGTATCCTGAGCTCAAGCTGTTTTATGTTTCACTGAGGAGGAAATAGAAACAGAAAGTGAAGTTCACAGATGAAAAAACAAAATGAAAAGCAAGAATAGCGTTTGCATTCATAAATCCTGCTTCTAAGCACAGGGATAATTCCATGGCAGCTGTTGCTCCAGTATGGAGAAGTAGAGTTCCCATTGATGTAGTGCAGTACAACACAAAATAGTTAAACAGTGATGGCTGAAAACTTGAAACCAAGTGAACCACAGTGGGGGAGAATGTGAGATACCAAGGTGAAATCAGACCACAGTGGCTGTCAGCAGACTTGGGCACAGCCTGACCCTTCTGATAAAGTGAAGTTTTCTCACCTAGTGTCACAAACTAAGGAGGTTTTCTTTGGCAGCCTCAGCAGAGAGCAGGAGCTGAGGGGAGACAGCTGCTGGGACAGACTGTAGCTTTTGCCTGAAGCGTTGTGCTTCTGTGCTCCTTGTTTAATGGAGGTAAAATGCCATCTGGGATTTTTGTGGCATGAAGTGTAGGACACAAGGAAAATTTTGGAAAACCAGCTTGTGTTCCCTCAGGGACTGAATGTTTGTCTGACATTTCCTGCTTTTCTCCCCTAAGGCATATGGCCACGCACTCTGCTCAGAAGCCCCACCAGTGCATGTACTGTGAGAAGATGTTCCACAGGAAGGATCACCTCCGGAACCACCTGCAGACCCACGATCCCAACAAGGAGGCCCTGCACTGTCCCGAGTGCGGCAAGAACTACAACACCAAACTGGGCTTCAGGCGACACCTGGCCATGCACGCGGCTGCCAGCGGTGACCTCAGCTGCAAGGTGTGCCTCCAGACCTTTGAGAGCACCCAGGTCCTGCTGGAGCACCTCAAAGCCCATTCCAGGCGGGCGTCCGGCGGGGCCAAGGAGAAGAAGCACCCGTGTGACCACTGCGACCGGCGCTTCTACACCCGCAAGGACGTGCGCAGGCACTTGGTGGTGCACACGGGGAGGAAGGACTTCCTGTGCCAGTACTGTGCTCAGAGGTTTGGGAGGAAAGACCACCTGACCAGGCACATGAAGAAAAGCCACTCCCAGGAACTGCTGAAGATTAAGACGGAGCCAGTGGACATGTTGGGTCTGCTCAGCTGCAGCTCCTCTGTGGCAGTGAAGGAAGAGCTGAGTCCTGTCCTGTGTATGGCATCCAGAGACATGATGGGTGGTAAGAGCTTCCCTGGCATGCTGCCCGTGGGCATGTACAGCACACATCTCCAAACCATGCCAAGCTCAGGTATGCCCCATTCTTTGGTTCCTAATTCTCTTCCAATGGGAATGAGCTACCCTCTGGAGTCTTCTTCTCCCATCTCCTCCCCACCGCAACCTCCTCCAAAGTATCAGCTTGGATCTACCTCATATTTGCCTGAGAAACTACCCAAAGTAGAGGTGGACAGCTTTTTGTCAGACTTCCCTGGCAGTCTGTCTCTCTCATCTGGTGATCCTCAGTCCTCTTCGCCTCAGCCACCTGCCCTGGATGAGGCTTTGCTTTCCAAGAGCCCTGCTAACCTCTCAGAGGCTCTCTGTGCTGCTAACATGGACTTTTCTCATCTTCTCGGCTTCCTTCCCCTAAACCTTCCTCCTTGCAATCCACCTGTCTCGTCAGGGGGATTGGTCATGGGCTACTCGCAGGGGGAGGCGCAACCACTGCTCACCACTTTGCAACATCAACCTCAAGAGTCTCCCGGAGCCGGGGCCTCACTGAACTTTGGGCCCCTTCATTCGTTGCCCCCCGTCTTCACCTCCAGCTTGAGCACAACCACGCTGCCACGGTTCCACCAGGCATTCCAATAAGCTGGAAATAGCACTGGAGAACAGATCTTTCAGTCACCCTTTTGTGGAGAGCCTTAAAAACGCACAACTCTTCCTTCCTTGGGGGTGTGAAAGCTCTGGCAGAGCTGGGTCAGACAGGAGGTTTCTGATCTCGGAGGGAGCACTTGTAGACTGGAACCCATGCAAGTCCCAGTCCTGTACAGCAGAAAGATTTCAGCTGATAGACTGGATATATTTTATCTAATTTTTAATCTGTGAATCAGGAGCCGCGCTTAGCACTGACCTTCCCTGAGAATGCTGGAGCTGTATTCCTCTCTGGGAAGGGACTGTCCTTCAGAAGGAGTTGAGACTCTTTCATCCTGGGCTAAACTTTTGAAGAGTCCAGCTTCCATTTCATGTTACCACACTGCAATTCTGGCAAACCAGCCAACACCTCCACACGGAGAAGAAGTCATGATACCACTCTGTATGAAGCCAATGGGGAAGAGGCTGTCCTTCCCTGCTACCTCTCATCCCATCACCCAACACAGCTTACTCCACATCAGTGTTAAGCAACAAGCCCGTTTACATAGTGAATTCAACGCCGCCTCTTTGGAGCTGTTAGGATAAACTCGTTATGGTGAACATTGTTTACACAACACAAGTCTGTTTCTGCCATTGCAAAAAATAGGAGGCACCAGAATACACTGGGTTCATCTCTGGTGTAGCTAGAACACTGTTTACACAACGAAGTCAGGTTGCACTGATTTCTCTTCACTTATCATGTTCTTCCCCCATGGGGAAATACACTGCTTTTGGACCACTTCAGCCTCTGCCCCTGTAGGCAGCAGCTTCCTGCCTTTTCTCGCTGGCTGTCCCAAGTGAAGGGGATGGAGCAGCTCTCACAGCTCAGCTTGGTGTGTGGTGTATGGACAGAGCCCTTTTAAATATCTCCCCCAGGCAAACAGATCTGGAAACCAAAGCACGTGAGAGAGCTGGGTGAGGAGCTCGGGCCATCGAGCATGGCAGACCAGGTGTGGGTGAGAACAGGCTGCAGGCCCTGCTCCATAGCTTCCCTTGGGATGAGGAACAGAGTATGAGTTTCTGGGGTTCGGGGTTTTTTTAACCACTCATTGAGGTCAGCACCCTTTTTGGCTTGTCCAGGAAGGAGTCTCAAAGGTATATTTTAACCTCAATGTTGATAACATGCAAGAATCAGGGATAAATTGGTCCCAGCTTCATGTACACGCTTTCAGTATATTTGAAGCATTTCTCCCAACACACATTTCTCCCCATTTGAAGCATATTCTCCCAATAGTTCTAACAAATGCTGAGGTTTGGGGCCTGCAGTCAACTTTTCACTTTGGATTTGGTTCCACTGGCCTTTTTTGTTCTCTCCTGCTCAAGCCTTGCCTCCTGAAGTTAAAGTCCTGCTTCCCTTGCTCCCTGCCCTACCTCTTCAACTCTTCCATGAGCTGTCTACCTACCAGGGTAGAAGGGTTATACCGGGAAGAGGCAGCCAGCTGCTGGTGTCACTTAGCACCTGTGTTGTCTCCTGCTCCTGTTTTCCTGGGCACTTCTACTGCAGATGGGAACATGTGGAGGTCACTCTGCACTGGTGCATGTTTGTGACTATGGACGGGCAGATCTTCATACCTCAGCATGGACGAACCATTGTAGGCCAATATAAACCAGGAAATCTGTCAATATTGTTCTCCATAAATCTAGGAAATGCAAAATCTACCTCTACTCTGTTATCTCAGCTCCTTGGGTGAAGCCAGATGCTGTCCTCCCCTGTCTCCCCAGAGCACATCCACCTCAGTTGATGCAGATTCCTTCCTGCTGAGCCATGATCCCACTGTGTGACATCAGCTGTGCCTCTTTTGGTCACAGGCTTGTCCCCTTCCATTTTACTCCAGAATTTTATTTTTAATTTAGCTTAGTAATTCTTCCCAGAATGACTCTTTAGCAATCCATTGATTCTCCAGAACATAGATCGGTTGTTTTAGGTTAGCCAGCAATGCTGCAAATAAGACTTTTGTATCAAAATGTAATATAAGATTTATTTACCTCAGCAATATCCTGTGGCAATGATCTCCCCAAGTTGAATGCAGTACTTTTTCCTTTTCTCCACTGGAAAATGTTGCCTTTCCAAGTCCAACGAGTGCCTTCTTGTTCTCTAACCTAGCAAAGGTAAACAGGGCATTGCAGCCAGTCTGTTTACCAGCATCGAATACCTCAGGCCTGTCTTCTATTGCTTTGCTCTTTGCAAATTAAAGAGTTTCACACTGTTATCAATTATATGCAAGCCTTATCCCTGTCTTCAGTTGAGAGGATTATTATTTTTGGAGAAATAAATGGTCAGAACTGATCACTCACTGCCAGTGAGGATTATCAGATTTATGCAATGCCATCACACACCTTCTCCCACTGCAGAACATTCAGCTTTTTTGCTTCCTGCCTGCATTGTACTCTGAACAGATGTCATCACTGGAATTCCTTTAGCAGTGGTAGCTAAACTTAGAGCCAGGCATCTTTTTCCTACCAGTAGTCTGTCAAAGAATAAATGGAATTCATTTTGCTATGATTTGCACGTGTGATTTGCTTTCCACAGCTACTTTAACAAGCAGAACTGCAGTAACTTTTGTCAATGCAAGGAAAATCAAACCAGCAAGGGCAGCGTGGTCAGAGACAGCATTGGAGCTGATTCCAGGTGTTTGCACAGGAAAATGGATTCAAAGTTCCTCTACCACAACAGCTTGTAATCTGAAGGTATTTTACCAGTCAGTCTAAAACTAACGAGACTAATTCCATTTGAAATAGGAAATATGCAATTCACAGAACAAATTACAGTGAACAACCTTTACCTGTTTCTAAGAAAATACTTGGAGCATCCAAGCTTACAGCACTTGGGAATCCCAGTCCACTGGGACATATGTACCAAGCTCTTAGGCAAGTCAGTGGAACTCATCTTAGCCAAGCTCCTGCTGATGCAGCTGGAGGTGAGGGACAAGGGTAATTCTGGCATGCTGTGAGGGGATTGCTGCAGCACAGCCTGCAATCTGTTCTGTGGTGTGCAGGACCTTATGGCAGCCACTGTGCTGGTTATGTGATATAAAAAAATCATCCCAGAAAGAGTTTGGGTTTGGCTTTTGTTTTGGACCACAAGTTTGGGGCTGTGAGTCAGGCAGGCAGAGCCCAGGAAACCTTTCCACTGTGATCCCTCTGCTCCTGGCACACCTGTACCACAAAGAATGCACCAGAGCTCAAGGGCAGCAAGTACAGCACATAATTGTTCAGGAGGGTTTAATTAAGTAAAGGAATGTTTTAAACTGGCTGGCTTGGGGGGTGTCCATAGCAGTAGGAACACTGCAGTCAACTAAGATACAAACCCACAGACCTTCAGTTAGTAAAAGGACAGGACATGAACTTGCCAGCCCTTATAAATCAGACTCTGGATTCTCAGAAAGCCAAGGACCTAATGCCCCCTAGAAATAAGAACTAACAAAGAGCCAAGCCACTCCCTGGCAGCAGAGGGTTAACTCCTGCCCATCCTTCCAGGCTCAGATTGCCAGAACCCTGTGAAGGGCTGAAGATATTTTTTCCCCTCTGGGATTACACCTCACTCAAAATCCATTTGTAGGAAGGAACAATCTTGCATTTGCTTCCACTGAATTTCACATGACAGAATACTCACACACCATGTTGTGACAGACCCCGTTCTCTGTCTCACAACATTGCTGCTCTTTAGCCTCAGTGTTGAAAAATGGTGTCACTTCACCTGGAATCCTTTTTTCACCTCTGGTAGATTGATGATTTCAGTACTTTTGTTGAGCTCAGCTCTTTGTTCTTTAATTCCTTCCTTGCTGACAGGTGAACAGCAGCTGCTGGGAAGATTTCCTGCAGTTCACTGAAAAAATCCCTTTTTCCTTTCTCTACCATTGCACCACCTTTGCTCTCTGGACAGAACAACCCCACAGAGGCATTTTCTGCTGCCTGCAATTAAAATTTCCACAAATAAATCTTCAAAGATGTGCTTCCCATCACCCTACCTTCTTGCTTATCCTCTAATCCCAGTTAGTCAAGCTGACTGAATTCTCCCTCGGGTGCCTATTTTTAGTTAATTGCCTGCCCAAGCCCTGGAGCTATTCTGCCACTGAACAGTGAAGTGGATGAATGGCTCAAACAGAACCACTTCAGGTTTCCATCCTCATCCAAAATTTGTGTCTTTTCCATAACTTCTGGTATTTTTCCCAGTTCCTAGAGATGGGAGCTGCCACCTGAAGCTGTGAATCCCCTCCTGCCTGACCCCTGTGCAGTAGAAGGTGATTTGGTTTAGCCTGGTCTGCTGCATCTGGGAAGCCCAGGTTCTTTTCACCCCAATGCCCAGCTCTGGCACCTCTCACCCTTTTTCCATGCCTGTTTACCATAACATGCCACAGCCATACTGAGCCTCTCCTGGAAAGCAGCTGGAAGCTGCCAGGGAGATGCCATCACCACTGATCCAGCTGCCTTACAGGACCACTATTCCTATTGCCCACCACTTCTCAGGTTCTGTTGTCCCTGCTGCACAATCCATGCACACTCAGACTTAGACTCACCTCTGGCTATTCCCAGTGATGGACTTGCTTCCTTCTAGTGAATAACTGGGATCCCCTAGGAGTCCTACACATTTCAGCTGTTCTTATGGCTGCAGGGAAGGAGTTCTCTCCTGGGGCACAGTCTGCAATCTCTACCTGGAGCCAGCTCTACATCTTCCCACAGACCACACACCACTAATCACTTCACACTGGCATGCAAACAGGTGGAGCAAAACCAGAACTGGTGCTCAGAAATGAGACCAGAAAACAGATCACATTCTGCTTCTCACACACCCACAGCAGGAGATGAGCTTGGCTTTTCTGTTCAAAGTACATTTTATTTCCATGTGCACAGGTGGGCTTCAGGAGGAGCCTAAAGCACCTTCCTCACTCTGCTTGTGGTTGAAGCCAGGTCTGCCTGGTCCTTTCCACCACTGCCTAAATACCAGCATGGAAATAGAGCACACATGACACAGAGGGAGCTTCTCTGGGTCAGATCACACTGACAAGGGAACTTAAAAGCATTGCAAAAGATAACCAGGGAATTTGGAATTAATTTTTTTATTACTATAAATAGGTCAGCTCTTCAGCTGGGGGAAGCATCCTCAACATTGAAGTGTCTTGTTACAAACCAACCATCTCTCACTTTTATGTCTTTGTTTTGAACTACTGTGCAAGGGGATAACCAGCTCTAGCATGGAATGCACTGAGTGGACTGGGGACAGCTCCAGGGCCTGCAGGACAGGGACAGCCTCCAACACCTGGGGCAGGCCAGGCTGGCTGAGTGTCCAGGTGAACAGGCCAGGGACCTGCCTGCAGCCCTTCTCCCTCTGTAGTGTGTCTTGCAAGAAGGTAACACACATGAGCTTGGCTCACAGCCCTCAGAACCCACTTCAGGTTGCCATGCCAGGGTGCAGAAGCCTGGACGCTGCAGCACATCCCAGAACTTCTGCTAGAAGCCTTTCTGGAGTTTGAGATCTCCTCACCCTTCTGAGTGCCTCAGCCTTGATGCTTTGTGGAGCTTTCCCATTTCAGTGATTCCTGATATTTAGGAGCAATTTTTAGAAAGACTGTTTTGTAACATTTGAACCAGTGTTTTCCTTGAATGAGGATATTGAAGAACACAGAGCTGTCAGCTGATGTACTCTTGAGACCTGGGGTGGCTACAAGAAGGACAAAGAAGAACCTGTGGAACCCCTGGGAGCAGCCAAGCTCCAAAACTGCTGCTGGAAGAAAAGCTACTGAGTGGCCTTTACAGCCACAAATCATACCAAGAACCCTCTCCCAGCAAAAGCTGTGCCATCTCCCATAGCCTATACACATCCCATTGGAAGGTGAAGGGTTTGGGATCAGCCATGGCAGGGGAAAGCCACAGTGTCCCTCCCTTCACACTGTCCCTTCTTGTGCTGGTTCTGGACAGGCCCCGTGCCTGACCTCCCTCCCTGCAGCTACAGCTGCCAAAGCCAGAAATTTCCCATTGTTACAGCTCAACTGGTTTTCTAAAAACAAACTTTCTAGCACTTTTACACAGAGTGAATAACCTCTTTTAAAGGAGTGTTTTGGGGGCTGTAAACAAGGTTTTCAAATTGTAATTAAGTGCCATTAGGAAATGTATGGTTCATCACTAAAATTAGCTCTTGCAAAATGAAGTTCAAATTGAAAGTATCTTTTATAATGAAGTTGTTTATTAAAAGCATTTGGATCTAACCCAGGTGTCTTCATGGAGGGGAGTTTGGGTTTTGGTTGGATTAAGACAGGATAGAATCATAAGACAGGTCAAAGACAGTTCCCTACATGAAGCCAGAGAGATTTTTAAATTTCTGCCAAGCAAAGAATTAGACCCACAAGAAAAAAACCCAGCACCCCACTGGGGAGGCAGCCACAGCAGACACCATTATCCCCTGTCAAGGAGAATAATGTTTGTTAGACAGAAAGTTCTGGTCGCTTGGTTTCACTAAAATTTCCAGCCCATGTGGCAGCATTTGACAAGTTCAGCCCACTCCCCCTCCCAAAATAACCCCAACATGCTCTGCTCCCCACAGGCAGGAGAACCAGGACCAAACCTCAGCTTAAACTACAACTGGCTGCAGGCACCAGCAGCATTTGAAGATGAAACAGGGCAAAGCACACAGGGCCCTCTTGGGATTCTCCTTCAGAACATGGATTAAAGGCTGACAGCCACGATCAGTGTTAGGTCCTTGTCTAAGAATGATCTAATTTTCAGCACTAGTTTTCATTCCTAATTCAGACACCATTAAAACATGTCCTTTCCTCAGCAGCTTTCCCCTGGCACTGGGGACTGTGACAGAACATGAGTACACTCATCTGCCAAAAATGAGAAATAACTTCAGCATGGATTGTCCTGGTGCTGGAGCTGAAGCTTCCTTTGCCTTTTTAAAGGGAGAAGGGATTATTCTGATGATTTCTGAGTTTTGATTCAAGTATTTGCCAGCTCTGGTCTCACTCACAGACACTCACCAGCACCCACCACTGGACTCTGTAACCTGGGGGAATCACATCCATTGCTCTGCTGGGCAAACCATCCCAGGAAAAAAGGGAATTCACTTTGCCTCCCCCAGCCAGCACTCCAGCAGAAGCTCATTGATTTCCTGCCTCACCCCCCAGCAGAAACACACAAGCTCTGGGAAGCCAATGGAGCTGGAAGCCAACGCTGAGGGCTCAGCTTCTGCAGAAGCAGCACTCCTCAAACTCCCTTGTGAGCTGTCCTCTCACCTCTGCTGCTCTGAAGCACTGCCCAGCACTGCCATCCAACAGTTCTGCCACTCTGCCCATCAGTGCCACACATCAAACAATGTGTCCCACACCAGACACAAGTTGCTCAAGTGATCTTACCCAGCAGCACAGCAGCAACAGATCCAAATGCCTCAACTGGTGGCATGATCACAATATATGATCACAATATAGCATTCAGGGCATGCCACACTGGGAGAAACTTAGTTTACCAGGAGAAAAACATTACAAAGAAAGCCAGAGTATTCCAAGCTCTGCTTCTGGCTGAAGCCACACATCACAGACCACACGGGTGTCCAACAGGCCAAGTGTTACAAAAAGAAATTCTCCAGAAGCGGCTTAGGAGAACCCAAGAGAGCAGGATGACAGGACAATGGCAGATTTATTTACAACAGGACACAAAGAATACATACATTAATTAAAAATTACAAAGAATACAGAGAAAACACTTCAGGGAAGGGAGAGAAATCAATGCTGGCTGAGCCTCTCCACTGGGCAGGGGCAGAAGAAAAAAAGAAAAAAAAATCTACAAAAATCTCAGAGAGGGACCTCAAATCAGAACTGACACAGGATTCCACAGCACAGTTGGCTCACACATCCCCTCCTTCTTTTTTCCATCCATGATTCCTGACTGATTAGACTTTGGCATGACAGGCAGGGCCGATGGGAAGGGACACAGGCCCTTGCATGGACCTGGTGGAAACTTAGGGCAACTGGGATTTAAAAAGGCCCCAAAGCCCTCCCTGGGATCAAGGAGGGCTTTGGACAGCTTTGGGTTGGAATGATGTGACCTGTGGCAGCTGGTCATTGGAAGACCTTACTCGAAGAAGAAAAATTTTCATAGATCTCACTAAAAAAAACCTCTCTTCTGTAGTCCTGGCTGTATCCAGTGAGTCTGGGGATGGAGGGAGCCTTCACTGCAACGTGGAACCTTTTTACTGATAAACATCACTGAAGTGACCAAAACAAAAGAAAACAAACCACAACCCAACTTTAACCTCTTTTAAAAAGAGCTTCCCATGGTCTGATTCAGGCATCAAGCCATGGGAAAAGAAGAGCCCATGTCAGCTATCCAGGAGAGCTGGGACTGCTTTTTGTGGAGAAGAACAAAATACAGCTATGGGGTGTACACTTTTCCTGTTCCCTGGAGGTAGAGAATTTCAGAGGAGGAGCAGAGAGCAGCAAGGGCAGTCAGAGCATAGGGCCAGTGAGAGAGCCCCACTCCCAGCCATGGGACAGCTCATGGGGCCACTTGCCTGTGCCAGCCCCCTCAGCATGGCCTGCACTGCCCTTGGGCAGCTTGGGCCCAACACTGCTTCAGATCACTTGGCACTAACACCACGGCACCACAGCCATCCCCTGCAGGCTCTTCAGGATCCCAGTGGCATTCCCAGGAAGGAGCCTGCCCTGATTCCTCACTCATCCAGAGCAGAGCGATTGACAGAACAAACTCTGGTAGTTACCTCACGCATCCTTCCAGTCCTGTATTCAGCACAACCACGGCACTTCCACCAGGACCTTTTGTCCTGCCTTCTGCAGGAGAGGCAATCCCACCCTCCCACACGGCCTGTGCTGTCCGAGGCTGGAGGGAGGAGCGATGCTGAAGGTTGCTCAAGCTCTCTCAGGGTGAAATTGCACTTCCCAGGCTCGGAATGGCACCTCCAGCAAATTGTAAACGAGCCAAAGCCGGGACTTCGGCGATCGGAGCGCGCCGGGCTCCCGCTGGGTGAGCCTTGAGGCTCCGCTTGTTCTGCCATAGTCAAGCTCCCTCTTCTGTGCAGACACGAAGGTAGGAGAAAAACCCAGTCTGATACTTGTCTGAAGAGTCTCCCTGAATCCTAGAGCACCCCAGGGGCTGGAAGAAAACGTTTTCACAAGTGTTTCCACTGCTGTCTCAAATTCGTTCATCATCAACATAAAAAAAAGGATGGATTAGCAAAAAGGGGGTTTACTTATACAGAGGGATATTTCTCTGCTAAAAAACTCCCTCAAATATGGAACAGGATAATAAAGTTAAAATGTAAGGTATCTACAGACCCCTTTTCCCCGCAGAAGTAGCCCAGAATCCATGTACACTGTGCCAAAGTTACATTCCAAATCGAGGAGTTAATTATTTCTCTTGTGACTCTCCCACTGGATTTTTGTTTCCTTAAAAAGAGCTGGGAGAAGATGTCCCTGTCCCTCCCGGGAGGACACGTGTTCCGAGGTGTCTGATTCCT
>NW_005054337.1:2616736-2617888 GCF_000277835.1 Geospiza fortis | reverse complement strand
CGAACATGTAGGCTGCGTAGAAGCCAATGGTGCCCGTCAGGAGCCAGAAGGACAGGACCATGAGGGCAGTGTAGCCAAAGTACAGTAAGGAGGGAATGAACTCAACAATATCCAGCTGAAAGAGAAGAGGATGAAAAAAGTCAGCGAAATAATGCACACAGATGACAAATCGACCAGTGCCCTCTGCAAGGAGAGCTCTGGCAAAGGGAGGAAAGCTTACATTTTTGTCCAGCTGAAGGGAGATCCCCTTTGAGGTGGGGTCAGGGAATGCTGCTCTGTGCAAGTCCTGGGGCACCTACACCCTCCTCTCCTGTCTGGAAGGGCTCTGAGCACTGCCTTGGGCCAGCATGGGCAGACTGGGACTAAGCAGGCCCACCACTTCCTTTCCTAGATCCCACAGTCAACCCCAAAAACATGGCACTTCCACCCAGGAGGAATACCTTGTTCACAAAGTAGAAGACAGCATAGATGAGCACGTAGAAGGCAGATCCTCCAGACACCAGGAAGGTCCTCCACCACCAGCGGTAATCCTGACAGGATAAAGAGCCTCATTATCCCCCTGACTTTCTTCTCCCCAGGCACTGCCTCAGGGAAGCTGTGACCATTCTGGGACAGGGAGAACACCACCCATCTTCATTCAAAGGAAATCCACAATTTGGGACTGGGGAACTTTCTCTGTCACAAATGTGTTTCCAAACCAAGAGATGTGATGCTGACAGACAGGCTCAAAGCACCTGCTGCCCAAGGACATGGCTCACCTTTGGTCCTGCATTTTGTTTTGTATGTGGGGGGAATGGAACAGTTTGGGAACAGCTCAAAACACCCTGTGCCTAGCAAAATTCCTGGTATGAAACCACAATTCCCAGCCTAACAGATAAGCAAGGAGCTTTAATTCCCTTTAGAATGCAGAGACATTGGGGACAATCACACCTGTGAAGCTGGGCCACACTCATCTTTGCTGAGCAGCAGCAATAATGTGATCTGTGCTTTTCCAGGAGCAAGTACCCTCTGATACCCAAATTACAAACATGGAAATCTCACCTCAGCACAGAGCTGGAAATACACCATGACAATGCTGATCTGGGAGCAGGATACCACCAGAATTATAAACACCAGGAAGAGGAAGCCAAAAAGGTAATAGAACTGGTTCTC
>NW_005054337.1:2604685-2616713 GCF_000277835.1 Geospiza fortis | reverse complement strand
TGTGATCAATCACTGAACATGGGACTAACTTCTGGCAGCCAGCCAGGGGAAAATGAGGAGGCCCCTCAGCCTCACCTAGATGAAACCACAGATCTAATGCATTTCACAATGTCACTTCAGAGGATTCAGGTTGCAAAAAGGTGCACAAGGACACCTCTGAGATAGCTTGTTCATTCCTCTGCATCTCCCAAGCAATGGAACAGCAAATTCTTCCCCATCCATACAAGGTGAGAAATGGGCAGCAGCAGAACAGTGACTGTCTCAAGATCAAGACCCCTCCTTGATGTAATGTTACAGTAAATTTTGTCTTCACCACAAAGCCACCAGGAGAGTCCCATAGCTCTCCCTGGAAACCACTGAACGGCCTGGAAGAAACCAGCTACCCCCTTCAGAGAACACAGGAACAGGAGCCTGCTCCAGTGGAAGGCCCTTCCCTTTCAAAAGCTTTGGCATGAAAAGAATCCCATTGAGGAGGAAAGTGGGTTAAATGCTTACACTGAAAATGAAGAACAGTTCAATGAACATGGCTCCAAAAGGCAGAATACCAGCCATGAGGATCCTACAGAGCAGAAACAAAAACCATAAGCAGCACAATATAACTATCTGGACATTAAAAATTCCTTGTAAGCACACAGAACACTCCAAGCAAAGGCTCTACATTTCCAGATTACTGAATTTCATAGGCAATGGCAGCTCCCACTGCCACAGCTACAAGTACCCCTCATACCACATCCAAATTATTGATGTGGTCTCAAGGAACCCATCTGCCATCTGTCCATGTCCAGAGAGCAGCAGGTGACACTCAGCAACCCAAGGGGACCAAGGGGAGGGGGCTTAACTCACCGTATTTCCCAGACACTGATCACTCACCCCACAAATTTGTTCATATACCACCTCTGCTCCGGGATCTGCCTGGGAATCTGATTTGTCCGTACAGGATTGTCATAGGGCTGCTTGCGAAATCCAAAGTAGTAACCCAGGTAGACCAAGGGCAAGGAGATCCCAAACCACATGCAGAGCAAGGCCACCATGGTGGGGAAAGGCACCTGGAATCACACCAAGAGCCACAGAAGTGAGGCTGACAGCTCTCATGCCCTGGGGACTGATGTCATTGGCCAAGCCAACTTGTCACCCACTTGGAAAGATCTGAGAAGCCAAGTGGGTCCCTATCAGCCCAGTGACCCTCTCCCTCCCAGCAGGTCCCAGGCTGAGGGTGGCACCTACCGCACCAGAGGAGTGTTTCCCCCAGATGAAGCAGTTGAGGACAAAGCAGATGCCAAAGACAACGCCCGGGTACAGCGTCGCTGTCTGCAAGAGGAACCACAGCGTAAGAGAAAGCACCTGATTCATCAGCCAGATGTTCCTATGGAATGAGTCCATCCCTGAGACAAGGCACATGTGGAGAAGTGTCCCTTTTGTTACAGGACAAGGACACAGAGCTGGGCTGTGGGGAGGATCTTGGACAATCCTCTTTGTTCTAGTACGTGTTCTGGTGGTGCCTTTTCTGTACAGCTACAAGGACTCAACCCACAGCAAATGTGCAGCACAGGCAGACTGTGTCCAGCTACCACAAACTGTGTGGAGCTTACAGACAGATTTTGCCATCAGCAAACCTGGGTAAACAGCACAGAACATCCAAGACTCACACAAAAGGCTCCCTTCTTCCATCGATGGCCTTTCAGAGTCCGGTATAAGCGGCCAGCAAAGAATCCACCAAAAACCCTGGACAGAAAAAAGCCAAGTCAATGAGAATGAGCTGCTGATGCTGGGGGGAGGCAGGACAGCACAGGGGGAAGCTGTGGAGGCACCTACCCCATGAACATGAAGAGGAAGCAGGCAGTTGTCATCAGCGCGCCCCGGCTCGAAGGCGACAGCATCCCCAGCATAGCAACAACTGCAGAGGGAAACAGGACAAGGAACAGCAGCTCTGAGGGACATGTGCTGCAGCAGCTTGAGGACAGGGGCCTGTCCCATCTGCAGCCCACAGCTGCCTGCAATCCCTGCACAGCCTGATTTCCTACACAGCATAACATATCCACAGCCTCCAGCACGGGCCAGAGAGGAAGGCACAGCTTTGATCTCAGCTACAGACCATGCTTCAGCCTCAGCTTCCCCAGGGATGGGAGCAGGTGCAGCTCAGCAGGCAAGGCACACCTGTGCAGAAGTCCCCCAGCCCACTATCAGCCAGGGCTCACAGCTTGGCAAAGGAAATAAAATCACACAAAGCTGCCTTCAGCTAGGCAATGTCATCCAGCAGTTCAGTATCTACCCAGGCTGATGGCAACAGCAAGCAGCTTCAAGGGCCTCACTCCAGCTAAAGTGAGCACAGGATGAAATCAAACATCCTCGAGCATCAGTCGTGTTACAGCCACCCCGTGCAACACGCTCCACTTACAGATGACAATCAGGATCATACAGAAGAGCTGAATTCCAGAACCCAGGAGAGAGCTGAGGATCATAGGATACTGTGGAGGCCTGAAGACATCTCCATGCACAAGCTTCCAACCAGATTCCTCCATAGTATCTTCCTACAGCAACAACAGAAAAAGGAAGTTATTTAGATGTGATACACCAGTGGAAATTAAGGTCCTACCACAGCCAGCCTAAGAGATTAACTTTCCTGTATCCAGTTTTTCTACTGAATTTTACCACTCTAGCCAAGAAACTTCTCAGGTATTTTTAGCCTAAGAGAGAGACCTGAATTGGCAGTGCCAGGGCACACATTTACAGAGCTGTCTGCAGTCACTCCTTAGGTCTGAAGACATCCTAACTGGTATGTGATTGCTCAGGCAGAAAAAGGTGTGTGACAGCACAACACAACTGCCCATCCCATGGCCAGGGCTCAAAGGAAAAGAAAACAGGGGCAAGGGAAGAGACAATACAGCCAAGTCTGCACAGTGGATCCCTCCTGGCCTGTGCTTCCCTCCCTCTAACCCCAGCCCAAGGAACAAACACATACAATGTCATCTTCTTTGTTGTAGTTGGCAATGTCCTTCCGCAGAGTCCGGATGATGATCATGCTGAGAATCCCTGAAAACAAGCACACAGTTCAGCTCAGAGGCTCCCACATGGCTGTGCTGCTCTCATGCTGTGCAACTATATGGCTCCCACCAACACTCTGTTCTGGCTGGAAGAGGAGGTCTTGAGTCACCAGCAAAGACAGAAACAAAACCCCAAGGAGCAGGGAAGGCAATATTCCAGCAGAAATGGGGCATTGTGGCTTTCTTGTGGGTTTTTTTACTCCCTCAATGACCCCAGTATGAGAAAGGCTGGTAACTCCCTGACCCCACAGGACACTGTTTGAACTGGGAGGCTTTAAATTGATTCCTGCTCCTTCTGACCAGGTTCAGATGTGGCCACATGCTCCTCAAGCCACCTGCAGCTAAAGACTTAAAGAAAATTCCCTGCAGATAATGGTAAAGCCTCCTCTCCCCACACATCCACTCACCTGAAAGGAAAAAGACGACCACAACCGAGTTAATGATAGAAAACCAGTGGATCTGCACGTCACTCATGGTCAGGTACGTGTCCCAGCGGGAAGCCCACTTAATGTCACTTTCCTGAAAGAACAGCAGAGTTCTTCTCACACCAGCACATTCCCAATGTCTTCCACAACTCCAGTGACAGACACTTGGAGCATCACTGCCAGCCAGCTCCCCAGTACTGCCTCACCTCCCAGTGCACAGAGTAGGTGAAGAGCAACTGGTTCTCTTTAGTAGGATCTATTTCCTGAGGGGCAGAGCCCGTGGCTTCAGGCAGGGTGCACATGCTCTTCTCATCAGCCTTCAAGTCTGTAGGGGAAAGCAGAGCATACAGTGAGCCCTCCCCTCAGGCACCACCTCTCCCACTGAGCATCACCCTGAGGGCATTTATTTGCAGTAATTCCAGGTGGGGAAGCACTCGCTCCTTGCTCACCTGCTCTGCAGTTTGCAAAACTACTCTCCTGACCAGCAGTGGAGCACCATTAACAAGCTTTCAGGAAAGCACAGGGCTCTCCTTAACTGGAAGGATAAAAGCCAGAGGTTCTGAAGCCAAGGATCTAGACCATGAACAAATCCTCTATTCCACATGATATGGTGAGAAACAAGACCTCTATAGCAGTGCCTGGCCTGCCAGAGGGAGCTGCATGGGATGATCCACGCCATGAGCAACTGCCCTTCTAGACACCCTTTTCCATTGGGCTCACTGAGATAGGAGTGCTTTCCCCTAAGCATTATTTTTAAATTTCAATTCCCCAGAACAGTTCCAAACATCCTGTGTGTCCCTGAACCAGCACAGAGTGTCCCAGTCAGGGAGATCTGTGCCACAGCAAGAGCTAGAATGCCAGACATGCCTCATACCAGATGACACAGTGCAAAAAAATCCAACCCCAAAACCTCAAACTCAGATCTTTTTACAGGAATTGATTTTCCATGGATTGCAGTTCATGGATATGTCTCTATTGTTGGTACTTCCTTAATAACAAAGTGGTTTATTATTCTTGTAATTTAGACTCATTTCTGTGTCCTGTGAGGCAACAATTGGGACCCTGATACATCACTGGCTTTTTGTCCATACAGGAGATTGTTCTCCCTTGCTCGCCTCCTCAAGGGTCTCTTACCTTCCAGTTTGATGCTTTGGGGAATCACCTCAAAACGCACCACCCTGTAGGTGTGCTCCTGGCTCTCTTCCACATCCTCTCTGTGGTAGTAAAGGATGAAGGAGAGGTGGTTGTGCAGGTAGAACTGAAACAATGACATAAAATAAAACATCAGCACCCTATGGGAGGAAGAGGCAAAGCTGAGAAGCAACAACTGCAGAAAACAGCTTCAGCGAGGGAAAACTCAGTCTTGGGGGCACAGTGCCTTTGCTCTGCTGAGGGGAAGCCACTGCATGAGCCTGTCCAAAGCTGCACAGTAAATAAAAGCAAGGACTCCTGACTTTCCCACCTTCCCACAAGAGACCCCTCTCTCATATTTCCACTATTAATAAAACCTTTTGGTTGCATTTCCAATTCTGATACTCTCTGGCAGACCTCTGACACCCAGATCTCCTCCAGGCACCCCCACACAGCACCTCAGTTCTCTACCTTGTTACCGTCCATAAAGCCAAGCCTGTATCCATGCTCAAACTGCACATCCTTCTCCTTCTTCTTCTCCTCTTCCTCACGATTGGAATAAAACTCCAGCCGTGTTGCCACAGGGAGGTTATCAGCAATGCTGAAAACACAGATTTCAGATCAAATTTGTCCACAGCACCAAATCCCCCTGACACAAAGCCATGCCTCAGTGACTCACAGGTGGACATAGTAATCCTCCCTGATGCGCTCGGCAATGAGCTTGCTCTGCTCCACTGTCAGAGTCACTGGCTTGTTGGGAAAGTTGCACAGAACTTCACATTTCTTCTCCACATTCATGGAAACCTGGAAAGGTGTATTTACAATTCGGTCCCCTCGAAGAACCTCACCTGGAAAACAGGAAAACACGGGCAGGGTTGGAGACTTGACAGGCTTCCTGCTGCTGATCCTGCTGCCAGGTATTGTGCAGCTGGAGGGACCACAGCAAGGCTCCTTTACTAGCCCAGGTGCAAGGATAAGATTGCAAGTCAGTACAGCTACTTTGCTCTAAGTATCAAGCCCTACTTATGAAGCAGGTTACATGCTCTCCATCAGGAGGCACTTCCCCTGTCCAGCACATGGACACTGCCATTTGCAGACAGCCAGCACACAGTGAATCAGAGGAAGCAGCTTCTCTCAGCTCAGCAGAAGGGACACTTGCAATTGCTTTTACCCTTCTAAACACCCCCCCACACTGTCTGACAGGTACACACCAAGGTTCTCAGCCTTGTAGGTGATCTTGCTGGGCTGGCAGAAGGGCAGTGAGTAGTACTCATAGGGCAGCTGGGTCCGGGAGCTCGTCAGCTTCACAGCCTGCAGGAAGAATGGAAGGATTATCCCCAGGAAAAACTTCAGATAATTTCCTGTGCTCTCAGCATCATCCAGAAGCTGATGCTTACTTCAAAACACCTTCCATAAAGCTCACTTCTAGAAGATACTACTACTACTACTAATATTAAAAATAGTAACAGAGACAGACATTCCTGAGAGACTTCCAGTAGCAATTCATTCACAGAGAAACACTCAAAGAACAAAACATGGTGGTTTCACAAATTTATGTCTCAGTGGAGTCCTAAGAAACAACAAAGAGCTCAAAAGAGATTCCAGAGTCACATTTCACACAAGATTTCCTCAAACAAAAATTCATATCCCACTGGACCTAGAGGTCTGGCCTCCAGTGCTACGGAGAGTTCAGCAGTTTTAATCTCTGCAAGGAAAGCCAGAGAGCCATCAGTCTGGGAAGACAAGGTGACCAACCACAAACATTCCTGGAGAGTTTCCACAAATCACAGCGTACAAGGGAAGTGCAGAGACATACTACAACAGCCAAGACCACAGTTGCTCTGAAAAACAGAAGTGTTTTGTAACACAGCCAAGCTTGTTTATTGGAAAAGTGCTGGCAAACACACTGACTTGCCTAAGCACTTGAGGAAGCATTTAGCTCCTGAAATCCCTTTGAGAACAGCTATTCCAAAACCCTCTTCTTCTGGGAAGCTTACTGTAGCCACAGGCAAGTCTCATTTGCTTAAAAATAGCCTATGTCTGGCAGTCTGTGGCCAAAGAGAAAACTGTGCTGTGCTTCATGTGAGAGCAGCCAACCTCAGCAGCCCCAAGGGTGCTGGATTTGCTGAGACAGAGGCCACAGCTTTAGAAAAATAAATGAAATGGGCTATAAATCACTGATGTCTGAAAGCAAAGCCTGGCTTCCCCACGGATAGGTGCAGCAGCTCTGTCATTGAGTACCACCAGTGCTGCAGAGGAACAGCACTCAGCAAGGCTGGGCTGAAAGATCTGCAAGGCTCAAGGACAAACACCTCCACCTGGGAAGAGCTTCTCATGAATTTCCCTGAAAGCACAACATGAGCAAACTGGGTACTGAGAAGGTCTGATTCAGACCATATTCCACCATTCACCTTCCGCACAAAGGCACAATCTGCATAAGCACTTTTACAGTCTGTATAATGCTGGAGAAATTAAATTCATTTCAAAGCCACAGTGAGAAAGGGACCCTTTCCCAAACAGAGCAACATCTTGAGGACTTTGGTGCAACTGCTGAAGGAATTTGGTAGATCAGGGGCAAGAACAGGAATCATGCTGGCACCCGAATGTTGTGAAGCAGAGGACATATCTGAACACAAAATTTGAACAGGATCCCCAAATTTAGCTTTGCAGCCCATCTTAGCTGCTATATAAAAAAGAAAAAACCCAAAAGTCAAAACTCCCCCAAACCAAATAAACTCACAGGACTGAGTTTCTCCTACCTTTATTTCTACAGGGTCATTGTGGTGGAAGTTGATGGGAGCCACCCCAGGTACATAGAATGAGTCTGTGCTGTGTAACAACAACAGCAGGCTCAGCACACATCTCAGCCTTTCCTGCAAAAAGGAGAATGGACAGTAAAATACAACAGAAACACTGGAACAGCATTAGAGATGGGCAACAACCCTGGAAATGTTCATCCCAGACATGAGAAAGGCTGCGCGGTCAGGTGATTAAACAGAAATTAAATTCACAAAAGCTCTTCTTAGCTTTGTTTTGTGACTCTCATCACGTCACTTTCCACTCAGCGTGTCTCTGCCTCTTCATCTGCAATTAGGAAAACTTTGGCTTTGCTCAACCACGAGAAAAATGCCATTTTTATCTGCACCATGGGGCATCGAGCAGGCCATCACTTTACTTTTCTGCTCACCCCCACTGAGCTCCCTGTGCTAGAAAACTCCATGGATTAATAGAGAAGAGGGCTGTAGCCCTGGCTCTGGATGTGTGTCAGCTCTGCACAGCAGCAGCTACCCTGGAGCTGATGACAGATGGCTGCTCACAGGCCACTACCTGCAGAAGAGCAGTTACTGTGGAGTCAGGTGTGACACCAGTAACTGCACCAAAGGGACAGTCACACCACCACTCCCTCCTGCTCCACCACCACTCTGCTTTCCTCACCCCTCCAGGCCACAGCACAGCTCAGTAACATGGCAAATCACTTTTTCACCCTTTTTTAGGGAGCATGGTGAAAAGTCAGGCTGGAAGGTTCAATCAACTCTATGGGCCTCCAGGAGAACCCAGATCCTACCACAGCCACAGCAAACCCTTTACTAAACACACCTTGCTGCCTCCTCAGCCCCTCCCATTACCTCAGGTAACCCAGCTCAGCATGGGCAGGAAGGCTGTGAAATGAAAATCGAGCTTTAAAGAGAATTAGTCAGCAGCAGCTTGCCTGGATTAGGACATCAGCTCTGGTATAATCTCACAGCACTACTGGCTTCAGTCCCTTCTCCTGAACTCCCTGTGTGTATGGCACCACTGGAAAAACCACACAAAACCTGGTTTGGTTTGGGACAACTCTTGAGCTAATGCTGCAGATGTAAGAAACCAAATCCCCACTGTCCCTGTGTGTCCTCAGCACTGTCAGTCTGTCTGACAGCACCAGAGGGAACACTCCACAGGGCAGGTGTGACAAACAGCAGCTCTGTCATGGGGATCCTTCCTCAGGTTGGGGAAAAAAAAAAAAAAAAATCTGTACTTATTACCCCCACACCCCTTCTTCTTCATCACCTTCCTCCTGTCTCATTCTAAGACAAGGAAAGTACCTGGGCCCCAACCAGAGCATCCAGAATTAGTGGAACTGAACAGGAGGGAAAAAAAAAAAGGCAGAAATATCAGGGGGTTGAAAGTCTAAAATGTATTTAAGATGCAAATGCTAGGCACCTACAGAAAATATGAATACTGCATCATCAGATACATGTGGCCTTCCAGTACCTGAAGGGAGCCTACAAGAAAAATTAAGAGAGACTATTTACAAACCATGGGGTACAGGACAAGGGTGAACAGCTCTAAACTGACAGAGTAGGGTTAGAGTGCATATTAGGAAGAAATTCTTCCTTGTGAGGGTGGTGAGGCATTGGCACAACTGCCCAGAGAAGCTGTGGCTGCCCCATCCCTGGAATTGTTCAAGACCAGGTTGGATAGAGTTTGGAGCAGCCTGGGATAGTGGAAGGTGTCCCTGCCCATGGAACAAGATGAGTTTTAAGGACCCTGCCAACCCAAACCATGCTGTGATTCTGTGATCTTTTTTGCTTACAAAGGGGATTTTCAGATCTATTCTAAGCACAGCCAAATACACTTGGAGCAGGCATAAAGCCCCAGCTTGGAAACACTCCTGTTAAAGCTGCCTGACATTCAATACTGATCTGCCTTCAGGCAACATGGGGCTTATTTTCTGTGCTCCACTAAATTTTGCCTTTCCAATCTTTAAAGGGAGTGCTCAGTGGCTCTCCAGAGAGTAGGAAAATGTCTCCTGCACAGGGGAAGCATCGGAAGGAACCAGCACTCTTGTCCCACACTGCACTCCAGCAACCTGCAGCCCTTATGTCATTTGTCACTAAAGTGACAGACCTACACAATGTTACTCAAAAACCAGAACCACACCACTGCCACCCGTGCCCCAGCAGGCTGGGAGGTGAAAAGACCAGGACAGAACTTTGGCAGACACTCAGGAGACACATGAGCATGCAGAAGATGAAATTTTTGATGACAATTTTGGCAGAAATCAGGCTGTCTTTGCATACAGATGATGATGACTCAGGCACCAACAGGAAAGACAAGAGGGTGACTCTGTAAAGCTTTGCCAGGAAAGAACAGTTGGTAAGAAAGGGGGAAGCTGCTATGCAACAGGTGGGGAAAGATTTGGGAGTGAAATACGAAGGAAATGCCCAGTGCAGGCTCCTGAGCTGGCAGAGCACAGGGAAACTGAAGCCAGGGGCCTTACGCATCAGGACCTTTGTTCTTGTACTGACAAATGTGCCTCATCTTCTCCAAACAAAGGCAGCAGCTTAGAAATGGCAACATGGACACCCCCAAAGCATCTGTGTGACTCATGGGCCTGGCCAGGTGATTGTCTCACACGGGGGATTCCTGCAAACTGAGTTCTCTCCTGTGCCAGGTCAGAACTTCCAGGAGGGAGCTCTGTGTTGGTTCAGTCACAGAGCCCTGGCAAGGCCCAGACTCCCAGCAAACAGGACACACAAATTCACAGCCTTTTCCATTTACATTTCAAAAACATGCAAAAAAACCCCTCCAATGACAATCTTGCATCTGAGGTGCCAGGAAATCGTTTAATGGTGCAACAAGTAGCACAACAAATATGCACAACCCCAGACTGAGAAAAACCCAGCTGCAAGTAGGCAAAAATAGTTCAGATTGCCTAAGCCTGATTGTTTCCCTATATGCAGACATGCAGAGACTCCCTGTCTTAGGAGAATATGATCTCAATAAAAGAAGTAACTGCAGGAGCACAATCACCCATTCCTGTCCCACAGATCAAAAGTTCACACACAAACCCTCTCCAAGACGGCCCTTCTGGATAATTATCACCAGTCTTGGGGTTTGCAGGCAACCCCAGGTTTATCCCATTCAGAAAGACTTAAAACAACGTTGCCACTTTCTGTGAATTCAGAGAAGGCTCACAAACCATGCTGCCAAAACAGAGGATTTGTTCTCCAAACCCCAGTCTGACCCAGGCACAAAGAGGCCCTAAAATATCCAGTTATTACCACACTTGTCTCTCCCTAGGACCTGTGGTCCCTCCAGCTACCACTGCCAGAGTCTGACATTTATTTTAGGGAAAGGGGAAACAGCAGCTGTTCCCTGGGGCACTCTGCAACAGCCCAGTGTGCTCCAGAGGGTCCATGGCCTGGCCATGTGCACCCAGGACACCCCTGCCCAGGTTACTGCCAACAATTTGAAGAAACCCTCAAGCAGCAGCAATTTCAAGCATCAGAATTGAGCTGGTGCTGTACCAGGGCTGGTTTAGGTCTTAAGAGTTTCACAATCCACATAGGAACTGAAGAACAGAACACAGGATTTGTTCAAAGACATGAAAAGGAAGTAGCAAGTGACAGTGATGGATATCATGAATTGTCCCATCTCTTTCTGGCAGAGAAAGGCAGGAGGGACATCAAAGAGCCATAATCAAGAGCTGTTAACTTTCAAAGACAGCTTTAAAGAAAAACAGGGAAAACGACCTGTGCAGAGCCATTTGTCCAAATGGATTCACACAGCTCTCCCATTCCATTTCACTTACTGAAACTTTTTAAAAAATGGTGACAGAAAGGGAGGAAGGCTACAACCCACTACTTTATGGGAGCAAAAAACCCCAACAAGCTCTCTCACACATGTAACCTTCATTCTGCCCTCAGGCACATTAGCAGGACAGAACAGTGCCAATGGCACCCTGACCCTCATCCCCTTTTCCACGGGCTGCCTCCTTGGATGATCCTGACACCTGTTTGGATAAGCTCATCTTTATGACATCCCTGCCTTGCTCACCCTGCACTGGAGGAGCCATGAGAGCCCTTCAGAAGGAGACAAGTGCTGCATTCACATTGACTTCTGAGCTCCTTTGACACCAGGAGAGCTGCTGGCAGCCTCCTCTGCCCTTCACACAACAGAGAGCCACGAGGAAATTCCCAGTAGGACCATGCCCAGCTCTCAGAGCCAGCTGAGCACTCCCTCCCCCGTGCCTGGGGGAAAGCCAGCAGGGTATGAAGATGCTTAAAGCAAATGAAAGGAAAACCTTGGCTCTCCCACTCTCCATGAGTCACCTCACAGCTCAGCCAGCAGCGACCTTTGTATCAGCACACATCCTTTATCCACACCGCTATTCCTGCAATGCCCTGCCACAAAAATACCCTCTATGAAAGCAAGCAGGAAATCCGTTTGACTCCTACAAGACTTCAAGGCAGATAAATGTCTCAGCAGCTCGTTTTCTGCTCTGTGAGGTGGCACTGATGCCCACCAGGAACACCTTCAGTTCTCTGAGGATTCAATGAATAATTCAATAGTAATAACAGGGATGCTGGGACGCGGGAAGCTGAAGCAGCTGCTCAAACCCGGACCCGACAACCACCACCAAACATTTGTGAAAACCACACAGAGCAA
>NW_005054337.1:2597512-2603736 GCF_000277835.1 Geospiza fortis | reverse complement strand
GGTTCCTCCCGGTCCCTGCGGTGCCACCCGGGCGGTCCGCGGCCCGGGGCCTGCTCAGAGGGCGCTGCGGGTCTGCCCGGCTGCGGGCCGCAGTTCATCCGCGTCTCCCCCGCCCGGGCTGCGGAGCAGCAGGAACGGCCAAGAGAGGAAAGGTTGATAAATATTTTATTGATTACAAAATAAAAGATCCCAAAGCAGAAGCGACGGCGTTTGCCTCTTGGTATCAAAAATATAATCACAGGCACCAGTCTCCCTGCTGTAAGAGGTACATGGCTGTCTTAAAAAAATACTGTTTACTCCTTTTCCCCAAATAACCTAATGAAATACTAAGAATAAACAACATAAACGGAGTGTGCAGGGAGCACCTGGCCCTTGCTGACACTGCAAATGCCCCAGCAGACAACAAATGCTGCCTGTAAGCTTTGCCATGGGGGAGAGGGCTCCTTTTGGCTTTGGGCTCCAGAGGTTCCTCCCAAGGCAGGTGGAGGGGGATCCGTGCAGGGATGGCCTGGAAAAGCCCTGTCTGTGTCCATCTGCCCTTGTGGTGCAGCCTCAGGAAACCTGCACTGTGCACAGGGCTGCCATGAAAATACTGGGGAAGGAAACCCAGGAGGGAGAGAGGAGGGCAAGGGTCTGTGACATTCAACATCCAAACCCCAGGATCCTGTGCTGATGATGAGCCCGGGGGCTGCGTGCCTTAGGGGAATGCCCTGGGATCAATCACACAGGGAGCACAGGCACTGCAGGGCATTTCCCCAAGGCCAGCACGCTAAGGCACCTACTTCTGCAGAACAATGTGATAAAATCTCAGAAGGATTAAAAAAATACTGATCTGGGTTTTTCCTTGCAGGGAATGCAGGCTGGCCCCACCCCTGTCCATCCTCCTGGGGTCAGGGCACCCACTGTCCAGCCAGCACTTCCTGGAGCCACTGCCCCAGGGACATTCAGGCTCCTGGAAAAGGCACAAGGTGTGGCCACATCTCTTCTCCTTCCATCATGTGCTCCTCCAGCCCAGCCACTCCAGGAAGGCTGTGGTTCCTGGGCCAGGCTGGCAGGGGAAGCAGGGCACAGGTGAGACAGGGAAGAGCTGGCAGTGTCCGCCCCAAGCATCCCGTGCTAAGGCTCCTGCTGGTACTGGCTCTCTGTTGCAGTGAAGAAATCCTCCAAAACACTCTGTATGTACTCAAAAGTGGGGCGATCCTCGGGTTTGATCTTCCAGCACCTCATCATGACGTCATAGAGCTCCTCGGGGCAGTTATCTGTGCGGGGCATCCGGTACCCACGCTCCAGTGCCCTGATCACCTCCACGCTGGACATCCCTGGAAAATGGGGTGCAACAGGTGAACATCACCTGCTTTATCACTGGTGACTTTAAAAGTCATAAAATCCCCAAACCCAAAACTTCTCTCCCTTTGGGCAATGTCTCCAGGAAGGGAAAAGTGGTTAGAGGGGTTGGGAAGGGGGAACTGCTGTTCCTGATCAGGGAAACGTGGACAAAGGAGATGCTGGGTTATTGTAGCATGGAGTTTTGTGCCTCAGGTCAGATAAGGTTTATAATCACCTTGTATAAATTAAAATCACTTTGTATAAATTAAAATGTTAAGTCCGTGATGAGCCATTGCTTCCAATGAAAAGTCAGTGCAAGGGCAGAGCTGCTCCTCAGAACAGCCTGTTGTGCCACCCCAGATCCTTCATGGTCCATTTGTGGTAGCATTTACAGAGTGATTCTCCATTTCAAAAAGGTACCAAAAGTATTAGTATAAAATACAGGGTCGTCCCTAATGATAAGGATTTGCAGGGTTTTCCCATGGAGCTGGAGAAGCTCAGGTCGCATGCATGGGGCCCAGAAGGTGGAATGTGTCTTTTGGAATCAGATTAGAGGAGGCATTTCACCTCCTTACCTGGGTAGGGGATGCGTCCATAGGTAATGATCTCTGTCAGGAGGACCCCAAAGGACCAGACATCCGATTTTATAGTGAAAGATCCGTAGTTGATGGCTTCTGGTGCAGTCCATTTAATGGGAAACTTGGCACCTGGACAAAGAGATCCAATGGGAAACATGAGCCCAACCCCAAGTGCTGAGAAATGGGTGGTGAAATATGGGGAACCAGAAACAAACAGAAGAGGAACAAGTGAAGTGATGCAAATGAGAGGAGCTTGCCTCTGCCCATGTACCCAGCACATCCCTCCCGGGGTCAGGACCACCATGGTGGCCAGGTGGCCCTAAGGGAACCCCCCAACCTTTCACCCCCAGCACCTTCCCGGGCCGTGTACTCGGTGTCCTCGATGACCCTGGCCAGCCCAAAGTCTGCAATCTTGCACACCAGCACTGCTGACACCAGGATGTTGGCAGCTCTCAGGTCTCTGTGGATGTAGTTCCTCTTCTCAATAAAAGCCATTCCTTCTGCAATCTGCCACAGGGGAACAAGGTAAATGCAAACAGGCTGCTTGAAATAACACACGCCCCCTCAGCACCAAAGAAGTCAACTGCTTCTGGCCAGCACTTAGAAAAGGGTGAAAGGAGACAGGAGATGGATGTCCCATCCCTGGAAGTGTTCAAGGTCAGGCTGGACAGGGCTTGGAGCAACCTGGTCTAGTGGAAAGTGTCCCTGCCCATGGCAAGGGGTTGGAATTGAGATGAGCTTTAAGGTTCCTTCCAACCCAAACCATTCTGTGACTTTCCTGTATGGAAACTGCTCTCCAAGCAGGAAATCCCTTACAGAAGAGGTTGGGGTTTGGGTGAGCAGCCCAACATGACACCTGTTATCACCAGAGTCTGTGAGTGTTTGCAGGACAAGGTGTAAGTTCTTCATCCACAGCCATGAAGATGTGGAGAAGGAGCAAATAATTCTGTACTCAGGGAAGACCTGAGACCAGTCTCTAAATACACCCACAATGGCTCACTAATTGCTGCAGCAAGGGTCAGCATTCCAGAGCTCCCTTAGCTGGGGCAGAAAAGCATAGGAGAAGAGGCCTGAGCTCTTCCAGACTAGTTCCTGAAGAGTCACCTCTGCCTGTGGACAGGATGGCTGTGACGGCCCCTGACAATCCCCCCCACCACTGTGCCTTCTGAAGTCCCTGCACTCAGTGCTGTGTGTGCAGGTCTCAGCCCTGATCCGGCAGAGGTGACCTGGTGCGTGCACAGCCAAACCCCGCAGCTGCCCTGTTACCCCAAACCAGAGTCCAGAATGTGAAGGGGCTGGAGCAGCCAGAGGGGAGACCCCCCCTCCTTATCACACCCACACAAGCTGTGGGTGAGGTGCAGCTCCCACAGGGCTCTCCCCACTAAACACAGAAGTAGGCAGGCAAGAGCGGAAGGATCATTTCCATGACCACAGATGCATTTCTGCCCGCAGTGACTCAGCCCCAGCACAGGGGCCAGGCTGCTGCCTGCCCATGACAGCTCTTCAGCCTCTGCTCTCCCCAGAGCTGCTCGAGCAGCCCCTCAGAGCCGTGGGCCGAGCTGGGGTTGGCACGAGGCAGCTTGCTGAGAGCAGATGGTGCAGGAGAGCACAGCTGATGCACAGACCCCAGCACAGCCAGCTCCAGCAGCCAGTGACCTGGTCTGAGCCCACAGCACTCCCATCCTGGATTTCCTATTGCTCAGGTGCCTCTATGAAATATCTGAGCTCAGCACAAAGGCTCCCTGGGTTCAGCCCTCACCCAGGGGCACTGCAGAAGCAGCAGGGACTCAGGGGTTGTGCGAATGGTTGCACGTGGAGCGAGGTGTTTAACAGCCCCTTCTGCTGTACTCAAAGTCAGCTCCTGAAAATATCCCTGAAATAATTATATCTGGCTCCTCCTGCCTCTCCAGCTGCCTTCCCCTGCTGTGACAGCCCTCTGGTGACCTTATTGAACCACAGCCCTCCCGTGGGCATTCCCCTGGGGCAACACAGCCTGCTATGCTCCCTCCAGGAGGCTGGGAACCGTGCCTGGCTCAGCCCCTCGGGTATTGGGAGCACACAGGATCATGCTGCAGGATTCCTGTTAAACCCACAGGGCTTCACACCACCGTGGTGCTGTCCTGAAGCAGTGCTGGGGGTGGGGTGGGTGTGTGGCCATGCTGGGCTTGTGGGCCTTTGGCCAAGTTTGCAGGTAAGGTTTGCATGTAACTGTCACAGCAGCAGCAAATTAGAAATTATGGTTACCAGTATCAATAGTTATCAATTATAGAAATTGATAACATTGCCCTGGGCTTGGTCGGTCTACACCAACCAGCACCAGAGAAGGGACTGTGCAAATGTGAGCTGTGGAATTAAGCCCCATCCTCAGCCCCACTTTCTCCACAAAGCAGAGTCGCCCATGGGCTGTGAGGGCTACAGGAACCGTGGCAAACACGGAAGTCAGTAGCCAGTCCTCTCCAGGATCTGTGCAGCTCTGCTGTGCACTGCTCAGGTGCAGGTGGGCTAGCTGAGTGCTGCAGATATTGGCGTGGTGAGGGGAAGCTGCCACTTC
Organism: Geospiza fortis; assembly: GCF_000277835.1. Classification (NCBI taxonomy): domain Eukaryota; kingdom Metazoa; phylum Chordata; class Aves; order Passeriformes; family Thraupidae; genus Geospiza; species Geospiza fortis. Next base: position 2,599,281 of record NW_005054337.1, on the reverse strand, counting down.
TCCTTTCACACAGCCCTGCTCCTGTGAGGTCAGCGGGATGGGGATGGTGAGCAGGCAGGGGCTGCCCACAGGAAACCTCACTGCATCCCCAGCACTGCTCAGAGCAGGCTCCTGGCTGGCCCTGCACAAGCTCCAGGTAAGTTCCCAGGCTCCTCACTCACCCCTTTTAGAGAAGCAAGGGGCACTCAGAGCTAGGGAAGGTCTGCTCCTTCCTCACCTGGGCAGAGAAGTCGATCAGCTTCGGGAGCGGCAGCTTGTTCCCCTCATTGCTCTTCAGGAAATCCAGCAAGCTCCCTGCAGGCAGGGAAAGGTGCCAGAGCTGTTGGTTTAGCTGGAGCCTGCACACACCCTTAGGGTGGCACAGGGTCCCAAGGAGCCAAGCAGGACAAGGGGGCTCTGGAAATACACTTGATCCCCCATCCCACTGCTACGGATAGGCTGAGGGGAGAGCACCAGTGCAGGCTCCCTCCTGCCTTGCAGAGTGCTTGTTCTCATCTGTCCCCTCTTAGGTGTCACCACATCCCCTCTCCCAGCACCCTGCCCCAGAGCTGTGGCAGGAGCAGGAACTGTTCCCAGAGCCCTGGGAGCTGGTGCAGAGCCCACAGCCAAGCCTGGGGATGTGGAAGGGATTGATGCTGCACCATCCCAGGGAACCTGAGTGCCCACAAACATCACTCAGGACACAGACTGCACCTTTCTCCATGAATTCGGTGATGATGAAGATGGGCTCCTCCCTGGTGACCACCGCGTGCAGCTTCACCAGCTTGTCGTGCTGCAGTGTCTTCATCAGGTTTGCCTCCTCCAGGAAGGCTTCCACGGACATGCTGCCCGGCTTCATGGTCTTCACTGCCACTTTGGTGTGCTTGTTGTAGGTGGCTGGGGGTGGCACAACAGAGCATTCCCACACTGCCCTGGGAGCGCTGGGCTTTGGAGCCAAAGTTCCAGCCCTGCTGAGCTGCTGTGGGAAGGTTGGAGGCCACACACGGCCCAGGGCTGCCCCCACATGCCCAGCCCCAACCAGCCCCTGCATTAAGGCAGGGTCACCTCCATGTCCCTCTGCTTCTCTCCCTCCCTGCGTTTTCCACCCCACCATCCCACCTTCTCACACATCCCCCACCCTTCCTCCTTCACCATCACCTTCATCATCCTCCCAGCCACCTCCCCCTGACTCTCACCCATCCACACTTCTCCGAACTGCCCTGCTCCCAGCTTCCTCTCCAGGCTCAGTGACTCCCGAGGGATCTCCCAGGCATCTTTCTCCCAGGGCTTCTGTGGTTGGGGTACTCGGCAGGGGTGGGTGAGCTTCTGGCACAGCCCATCGCTCTGACCTGGGGGAGCATCCAGGGCCATGAGCCAGCCTGTCTCACTGCCCACACTGTGCTTCAAGGGGAGTGTGGCCACCATGGGTGTGCAGGGGCACTGGCACCACAGCTGTGACAGCCAGCAGGCCAGCCATGGCGATAGGGGAAGGTCTGGAAGTCACTGCATGTTGCAGTCAGAGCCCAGGGGTGATGGGCAGGAGCCCCTCAGCCTCTGCACACCCCCAGCTGCCCAGCTGCTTGGCTCAGGGACAAAGCCCCGTTTGGGAAGGGGGGCCGGGCACCCCAGGGCTCACCCTTGTAGTGCTGGACCAGCTCCTGCAGCGTGTTGAAGTTGTTCCGAGGGGAGATGTAGAAGCCGCCGCTGTCCAGGGTCCGGATCTTGTAATGCTTCACTGCCCCGCCCCGCAGCTCGTCCCCGTCCCGCACCGAGAGCGAGTAGGAGCCTGC
>NW_005054337.1:2594549-2597422 GCF_000277835.1 Geospiza fortis | reverse complement strand
GAGCCAGCAGCACCCGTCCCACTGTGAACACAAACACCCAAAGCAGCCCCAAGGGGACACATCCCCCATCCCTGCCCTGGGATTTGGACATGTGTCAGCACCACAGGCCATTCCAGGGGCACCTCCAGGCAGAGCATGAGCCCCCCGGTCCCTCCCTGCAGCACAGCACATCCCCAGGGCTGGGGAGGGAGCTCCTCTTCCAGGCAAAGGGGGAGGAGGGCAGCCCTTGGGGCAGCTGTTCCCCACCTCTGTGCCGTGGACACCCCTCACACCTTTCGTTGTCTCGCTGTCCCTGATCATGAAGGAGCCAATCATGTTCCCAGGGCCAAGGAGCTGCCGCTCCGCATCCTTCCGGCTGACATCCTTGAAAAACCACCTGCAACAGAGCCAAGGGAAGCCAGGAATGCTGGATTGGGCAGGGCTGGGGGCAGGACAGGAGGCAGGAACAGGGACAGCGGCAGTGGGGAGGGGTGGGACAGCATGGGGCCAGCATCTGGCACACAGGGATGGACTCACTCCTCTGTCTCCAGCGAGTTGTCTTGGGCAACGTAGTTGCTGGGGATGAAGCCTTCACGTCCTGTCACCAGCGAGCGTGCTTGCCACCATTCCCCAGACCTATGGCAGAAGTGGCATTGGGTTGGCTCCTGGCACCTGGACCTGGGCACCAGCAGCTCCTCCAGGGCAAATTCCAGAAAAAAATCCCAACAGGGCCACACAAGCCACCAGGGGACCCAGGAGAGGGGTCTCCAGCAGCACTTACTTCTCCAGGACCTTCATCCGCTCGCCCTTCTGGAAGCTGAGGTCCCCAGCGTTGATGGCCTCATAGTCGTAGAGTGCCAGCACCACGGTGTCCCCCAGGCCTGCAGCAAGGGAGCTCCCTGGGCACCCTCCCTGTGCTGGGATGGGGTGCCCAACACTCCTGCCATGAGCACTGGCCAGGACATTGGCCAGGACCCCCACAGCCCCAGCACCTCCATCCTCATCGTGTCACATGTGGCCCCTCAGGGGAGCCCAGAGCTCCCATCCCTCCAGGACTGGCAGTGCTTGCCCCTAGGTCAGAGAGGATCTGGCCATGCTGCCCCCACACACTCCAACCCCCTGCACCCCCTTGCAGCCCTCTTGTACCTACCATCCTCGGGCAGGGGCGCAGCCGTGCTGGGGACATTGTTGTTCTGGAAAGTGCAACAAAACCACAGAGTGACATCACAGGTGACAATGACCTGTTTCCCATGGGGGGTCTTGGCCCCAACAGCAATGGCAGGAGCAGGAGGGCACCCAAGGGGCAGCACCAGCACCACCTGACACGATAACCGACCCAGCACCAGCATCTCCACCCCCTCCCAACATCGTCCTTTTTTCTCCCTTTCTCCATAATTCCTGGATTCCCATCAGGTCCACCCTATTCTTTGTCTGAGTGTGGCCTGAGCTTTCACCCCATAGCCGAGTCCCTGTCCCAGGGCACTGCCAGTGTCCTCAGCTGGCTCCACTCTCAGTGCTGGTGGCACTGCTGACAAGAGGACCTGAACCCCCTGTGACAGCTCAGCCCTGAAATCTCTCATCACTCACCCTCTTGTTGGTGGCCGTGGGGTCCCTCACATAGTGGCCCTGCTGGATGGTGGGGCCAGGATCAGGGTCAGGGTCAGTTTTTATCATCTTCTCTTGCCCTCCAGCTTCCTTTGACCTCACACAACCCATGCTGCAGCCAAGGAAGGGGAAGTGAGGCCATTGCAACAGAGGTGAAAGCCCCGCTCCAGCCCCAGTCCAGCCCCATTCCCATCAGCTCCCGCAGCACAGGGCCCCAGTGCTCTGCTGTGACAGGGAAACTTTGCTCCTCCCACAGCTTCAGGACACTGGGGTGCCAAGTGACACTCCAGAGGAAAAGGGAACTCCTGGAGATGTCATAGGAGGTGAAGTTTGGAGAGATAACAGCAGCAGCCATGGAGCAGCTTCCCTGCCCTTGGGGGATGTGGGACAGGGTGCGGGCACTGGGCACCATGGCAGCAGAGAGTCACACTCAGCATCTTCTGCACAGAGGGGCCCTGATCATGGGGAGCCCTGCTGCAGCTTGGGGGCCCCCACACAGCACCCCCATCCCCACAGGTCAGCACTCCACACTGTGCTCCCTGATCTCTGCTGGGTGGGAGCTGCCCCAAACAGCCAGTCCAGGGCAAAGACAAATGCTCAACTTTCTTCAGCAACCCAAGAAATTCAGTGGGGAAAAAAAAAAGCTGCAAGAAGCAGCAAGAGTGGTAAACCCCTTGCAAATGTACTTCCCTTGCCAGGGAGACCTGGGTGCAGAGAAAGCAGAAGGTGCTGGTGGTGACAGTGAAGGAGGAAGCTCAGGGCTGAACCCTCGATGTGTAGAGCACAGCTCTTGAGGAACATCACTGTTCCCTCCACAACAGCCCATGGTCATTCCTTGCCTTTCCCTGGGTCAGCCCTGGTCCCGAGGGCAGAGCAGGAGCAGCGGTGGCAGCCAGGACAGCTCATCGCCCTCACTGGGCACAGGCTGGGGACTGTGCCAGATCCACCCTGGCAAACCCACTGGTGCCCAGCTGAAACTCAGACTGGCTCACACCATCACCATGCAGGTATTTGCTGTTCCAGTCCCATTCCATCCAGCCCTACAGAGCACAAACACCCCGGGCGGTCCAAGGGTCATTCCCCCGGCTCCTGTGGCATAGCTGGCATTCCCGATGTGTCCCACCCTGGAGCGCCAGGTCCCAGGGCTCACGCGGTGTCCCCAGCCATGAGGACCAGGTTGGATGAGGGTGCCCTTCGTTCCCGGAGCAAGGCTGCCCGCAGCCCCCTGCCCTTGCTGCCCTTGCTGTCAGTGCCTCCGGTCCCCGACAGCGCCTGCAAAGCCACGGGCA
>NW_005054337.1:2593433-2594174 GCF_000277835.1 Geospiza fortis | reverse complement strand
CCCACTGCCCTTAGGGCCCCCCGACGGACGCCAGAGCCCGTCTGTCCGTCTGCCGCCCCCGGGACACCGGGCGGGTTTGGGTCCCGCACCCCAGGATATTTCCCAGCCTGGTGCAGGGCCATGAAGGTCTGGGGCACGGGGGGAGCACAGGACACGGCCTCAGCCTGCGCCTCTGTCCCAGGAAGGAGAACAGAAAGCCCTGAGCACCCGTGGTGGGGTGCAGGACGTGAGGGGTGCATGGGACTGGCTTTGTGAAGCACAGCTCAGAGAGGTCGGATATCCCTGGCTTTGTGGTGCCCCTGCTGGCCCTGGTATTCCCGTGCCAAAGCTCCTCTCGGAGCCCTACCCAGCCCCGCGGTGCTCCAACCTTTCTTCTGGAGTGCCCGGACAGCCCCTGAATTCGGGATGGAGGCAGCATCAGCAAGGGGACCCACGGCTCTGTGTGACCCTGACCATGGGCTGCTCGGGTTCGGAGGAAGCAGCCAGGGTGGGAGAGCGTCACACCTCATGGGGGTTTGCATATGTAATTTTTTTTTTTTTGTAGATAAAGTAAGTTGCTCTGGTAAGCCCAGCGTCTGCTGCCCGCACACCGCCCTGGGGCTGCAGCGCCGTCCCGTAGTCCCCACCAAGGGACACTGCGCCAGGGAATGTTGGCTCGGGGCCATCAGCCAAGGGCCAGCAGCCGAGCGATGTTGGGGTACAGCGGCCAGGGGGAATCGGCGCCGGGGCGGGGGGGCCGGG
>NW_005054337.1:2591118-2593248 GCF_000277835.1 Geospiza fortis | reverse complement strand
GCGCCGCAGGCAGCAGCGGGGCAGCTGCTGCCAGCAGCCCTTTCCTCCCCCAACACATCCTTGCTGACCCCCTCCATTGCTCTGAGCATCCCCTGGAGCCAGTCAGGAACAGTCGGCAGCACTGACGCTGGTGGTGACATCCAGGTGACACTGGAGTGGGCAGGTGCCCAGCCCAGTCCAGCAGCCCCCTGCCCCAGCTCACCCCCACACCACAGCAACCCCTGCACTCTGGCAGGGCCTTTCCCCAGGGAAGAACCTGCTCTGTTCCAGCCCCAGCATTTAATTGAAATCTGCAGAAATTACAGCACATGTGTCTCCCCTACAGCCACAGCTGCCCTGTGATTCCGACAGCCTTGACAAGAGCTGACAGGGCAGTGCAGAGGCCTGTCCCATCCCACGGTGACAAATTCACCCTCCCCGGTTCTGGGGCAGAGCTGGGCACCTGCTGAGCCTGCTCCTGGAGGTGCAACGCCACATCAGCGAGCAGAGAGAGCTCAGCTGGGTTTTGGCTCAAAGGTACGTGTCCTCTTCCTCCTCCTCCTCCTCCTCTTCCTCATCCCGTGCCAGCGCCTCGATGTCGTGGGTGATGTCGGTGATGATGCGGTTGAAGGACTCGTTCTCGGAGCGCAGGGACCAGCTGTCGTAGCTGCGCACGGCCGAGGCCGACGTGTTGCTCATGCTGCGCTTGATGCGGCCGAAGCTGTCGGTGAGGATCCCGCCCTCCCGGATCCCAATGCTTTCCAGGAAGGTCTCAAAGTACCCGATGTCTTGGTCAGGGATGAAGGGCCTCATTCCTGTCACGAGCACCGTAAGCCTCACCCAGGGTGCAATGCCAGCCCTACTGGTTTGTCCCATCCTGCCCCCAGCAAGCAGCAGGGTCCTGACATCCCCTGAAGCGCCAGCCCCCTGTCCCCAGGGGATGCACAGACATCACCAGAGTGGCACAGGGTGGCACAGGGTGGCTGCAGACACTCACCCAGGAGGAGGAACTTCCTGCGGTCCCCGTAGAGGCGCAGGAGCTCTGTGCAGTATTCCTGCACCGGTGTGCCCAGCCGGTACTCACGGAGCAGGATGGCAAACTGCTGGATCTCCTGTGGTGACAGCTTGTTGCGCAGCTGTGGTGACACAGGGATGGGTTTGGCTTGGGGACACCAGCAGCACACAGCCCCCCACCCTTTGTCCCACTGCTGCTTTCTGACACAGGGAGCCCAGACCTGCCTCCTCCCCTGCCCCAGCTGCTGGCACTGCTCGCTGCTGCTTGTCCCTGTGCCCATCCCTGTGCCCTCACCGTCACCATGTAGTCCTGCAGCTGCTCCAGTCCTGCGCCGCTCTGGTCACTGCCACTGCAGGCGGTGGCCAGGCTGTGGTGGGAGCGGTGGAAGGAGGGCGAGGAGGTGCCACTGTAATACGCTTCAAAGGTCTCGTGGGAGCCATTGCTGGGGGAGGACACGGGTCAGTGGGTCCCTGTACCCCCCGTGTGCCCAGCTGCCCCCCACCCACTACACAGCACCCACCATCACATAGGGCTGGGGCATCATTGCAGTGGGCACCCAGCCAAGGGCAGGGGCACCCACCCAGGGGCACCCTGGGGGCCCAGTGGGACCCACCCCAGTCCAAGGGCACCCTGGGGGAGCCAGACTCACAAGGAGCTGCAGCAGCTGTAGTCAGCATCGTAGCCGTATGTCCCATCTGTGCGGCAGCTCTCGCCTGGGGAGGGAGAGCTGAGACCTCATAGCAGAGACAACCCCCCCGCCATGTGTTCATGTACCCCACCTGTCAGCCCCATGACACCCCGCTTGATGATCCCACTCCTGCCTGCATCCACTCACTCCTGCTGGAGAGCCAGGGCCGTGTGGGGGTGGAGGTGTAGTGGTACCCGGCTCGGTCCACGCACTCGATGCTCTGGTCGCCGTAGATGATCTGGAACACCTGGCAGATGAGCGCACAGGACTCCTCCCCAGCATCCTGCAGCGGGAAGGGCGGCGGGCGGTGAGCGCCGCTGGGTGGGCGAGCGCCCGGTGGGTGGCACAGGCCGGGACCGCTCACCCTGTTGGGCACGGCGAGGATGATGAGGTTGGAGTAAGCGTCAGGGCAGGGCTCCTGGGGGTCCAGAGGGTTGCTGCCGGCGTG
>NW_005054337.1:2589443-2590328 GCF_000277835.1 Geospiza fortis | reverse complement strand
AGTATGCTGTCTTGCTCCGGCGTGGTCTGCAGCGGCAGCTCCTTCAGCTGCTGCAAGGACAGAGCACGGGGGCTGCGTGGGGCACCCGGCAGGGTGGGGTACCCCCCTGGGGTGCCCACCCTCTGGGGAGTGGGGACCCCTCTTACCCTGGCTGTGTCCAGCAGCTGCAGCACCTCATCCCGGCTGGAGGGGTTCAGGGACGACGTCACCCATGTCAGATGACCTAAGAACTGCGGGGGGGAAAGCCCAGGGCAGCTTGGGGAGGCTGGGGCATGGCCCCAAGGTCAGGACACATCTCCCTGGGGTTCGGGGACCCCCTGCACTTAGGGGCTCCTCCCCGCACCGCCAGCGCACCCTCCTCCTCCCTGGGTGTTTGCCTGGGCAGGGAGGGGACCCGGACCCTTCTGGCTGCTCTGTGGCTCTCAGCACGGTGTGGTGGCCTCATAACCCCACCCCAAGCAAGCAGTGACCCCGGGCACTTTTGGGGATCCTTTTACCTTCACCTCCTTCTCCACGTAGTCGTGCAGCAGGATCTGGGGGTCGATCAGGTAGTCGGGGGGGTAGAGGGGCACGGAGTGCAGCGGGCGCCGGTAGACGCTGCTGCGGAGCGCTGCCCTCCGCGCAGCCTTGGGGAAAACCAGCCGCTTGATGGGCGACACGAAACCCTGGCAGGGGAACGGGCACAGGGACGGGTCAGCACCGGGCACCCGACCCCGGGCCCCACACACGGGGTCCGTGGCACCCAGCACCTGGGGCGGGGGGGGCAAGAACTGAGCGCCTCTCTGCTGGCCCTTCGCACTGTTTGGGGTGCTCCACTTCTCCCCGCCGTGCTGTGGGAGGGGTACGGGGCCTCTCAAACCTGTGCATGTCACCCGCTCCCCCCCT
>NW_005054337.1:2588667-2589349 GCF_000277835.1 Geospiza fortis | reverse complement strand
CTCGGCGCCGCGGCGCTTTCCTGTGTCGGAAACTCCACCAGGATCGCTGGGATGTGAGTTCCTGCCTCTCCTGGGGGGTGCTGGGACTGGGCTGGGCTGGCACTGGCACTGGCACTGGGACTGGGCTGGCACTGGGACTGGGACTGGGCTGTCACTGGGACTGGGACAGGACTGGGACTGGGATAGGGGCTGAGCTGTTACTTGGGCAGAAGCAGCGGCTGAAGTTGGCTGAGATGGGACTGGAGCACGGACTTGGACTGGTGCTGGTGCTGGTGCTGGGGTTGACATTTATACCGAGACTGAGGCTGGAATTTGGGCAGACTGGGGTTGAAGTGGGCTGAGATGGGACTGGAGCAGGTGCTGGGACCGAAGCAGGTGCCGATGGTGCCTGTGGGACCCACTGTGGAGCAGCCCCTGCCCCTCACTGCGGGGCTCTTTCCTGGGGCTGGGGCTGGTTCTGCTTCCCTATGACCCCACATGAGCCCCGTCCTCATGGGGCAGCCCTGGGGGCTCCCAGCCCACATCCTGTCCTGCTTACATGGGGCCCTGGCACTGGGAACGGCCCTGGCACTGCGAACGGCCCTGGCAGGAGCCCACCCAGCTGCCTCCAGCACTCCATCCCCACAGCTGCCCGTGGGGTCTGAACCCACCGTGAGTCTGGGGGTGGGCCGGGGGTCGGGGC
>NW_005054337.1:2587998-2588525 GCF_000277835.1 Geospiza fortis | reverse complement strand
GGCCAGCGACACCAGGCAGGCAGCGCTGCTACAGCAATCCTGCTCTGCTAATGATGCCCCCGAGCAGTCCGGGACAGAGAGGGAATCATCCTGCCCTGCTTTGGAGCCCCAGCTGTGAGCTGGAGGCGCCGACAAGGACAGGATCTCACAGGCAAGGCTTATTGAAATGAATTTAATATCTCATGTTGCAGCAAAATTAAAAATATACAAAAAGTTTGTGGTATACAAAAAAGTCTCGGGACGGACCCCGGCCTCCCGCTCGCCCCCGCCCGCGCCGAGGGTCCCAGAGAAGAAGGTGGCACACAGAGTATTTACAGTACGTGACAGCAGCCGCCGGGTCCCAGCGCCAGGGGGTGCAGGGATGTGGCTGAGACCCCGCGGCAGCCCCTGCCAGAACGAACTTCTCTCACTCCCTGAAGCTGGAGCAGCCCTGCTGCCACCCCTGGGTGACACCCCCAGGGACCAGAACCCCGCCATCCCCAGTGGGAGCTGTGCCCATCCTGGCCCCGGGTCGTGTCCCCTCCCCC
>NW_005054337.1:2587517-2587988 GCF_000277835.1 Geospiza fortis | reverse complement strand
GCGCGGGGTTTGGCTGCAGCTGCTGTGGCACAGGCTGGGAGGGGTCAGGGGGGTGGCCTGGGGCTGGAGTGAGACTGAGGGGTCCCCCCGAACCCCACACGTGGCCAGACTCCTCTGCCCAGAGCAGCCCAGGGCTGAGGGTACCGTGGCTTGAGTGCATAGAAAAGTGTCCCTCCGACCCACCAGCGTGGCCCTGGGGTCCCCACACAAACCCCGGCGTGAAGGGCATGCCCAAATGGCGTCTCTGCCCCGGGGTGGACAGGGGCAGGGGGAGCCCAGAGGAGCTGCCCCGTGCTGGCACACAGTCCCCATATGGCCCTTCCACAGATCCTCTGTGAGCCAGACCCAGGGAGGAGCTGCCACCACCCGGGCACCGCTCAGGGGCTGCGGTGACGCTGCTTGGTGCCTGCAGCGATGAGCCCTCGGCATCCCTGGCTGCTGCCCCCACCTTCCCTGAGGAAAAGAGACCCC
>NW_005054337.1:2585719-2587426 GCF_000277835.1 Geospiza fortis | reverse complement strand
GGAGCGATGCAGGTGGCAGGGGCCCAGCCCACTGCCCAGCCTCAGCCACGCTCTGCACCCTCCTTCTAAAGGGTTTCCAAGGCTTCCAGTTAGCATCAGTTAGCACCAGTGAACCCAGCGATGGTCAGCCCAGCCTGCTGTCACCCCAGCAACCAAGAAATGGGAAACAAAAGCAACGTGACGCCACCGCCACTGCCACCACACCCCTCCCAGCCCTGCCGTGTCACAGGCCCGGGCACCCCCAGTGGTCCTCAGGACCCCACATCCCAACAGCTCCCAGGTGCAGCTCTCCCATCCCACTCCTCCCATCCTCCAGTGCCTCACACGGTGCCCTATGGCACAGAGGGGCTCTCAGTGCTGCCCACGCTCCCCTGCCCGGGCAGGGCTTGGCACTGTGGCTCGGGGCAGCCAGAGGCCAGAACCCTTTGGAGCCATGGCAGGGGCACAGGGGATGCAGGGAAGGCACAGGGGCCGTGGGTGTGGGGGGCAGCACAAGGCTGGGGGGTCCAACAGCTCCCCTGCCCTGCAAACCCCTGGCAGCCCCTGCACACACACAGACAGACAGACAGACAGACAGACACACAGACACACACACAGGGCATCCTCTGCTCCACACAGACAGACAGACAGACACACACACACACAGGGCGTCCTCTGCTCCACAGACACACAGACAGACAGACACACAGAGGGTACCCTCTGCCTCACACACACACAGACAGGCAGGGCAAAGGCCACGCTGGAGACTGCCCAGTGCCCACAGCACGGACCCTGCAGCTCTCCTCACTGATCTCTGCACCCCTCTGGCCCTCTGCCCTGACCCCAGCTCCCCGAGATGCAGGTGCAGTGGGGTGCCGTGGCACAGGACAGCACAGCTGAGGTGGGGACAGCTGCTTCTGGTTGAGAGCCATGCACAGGGCCCTGCACACAGCTCCCAGCCTGGAGCAGCAGTGCGTTTAGTGCAGCCCAGCCAGCGCCGGAGCAGCCCCCCCCCTCTGGAGAGGCAGGAGCAGCCAGGGGCAGGCGGGGCAGAGGCTGGGGACAGGCAGGGGACAGGCAGGGGGGACACAGGGTAAGGTCAGGGGAGGGAGGGTCCCAGCTCAGGTTTATACTGCGGAGCTGGAGGGACATGGTGCTGATGAAGGAGTGAATGGAAATGCTCCCGGCTGGGAAGGGATGCCAGCCCAGGAGGGGAGAACGGCTGGGGGTGAATCCCACTTTGGGGAATCCGGGAACGCCGGCGGCCCCGCACAAACCCCTCAGTGGTGCCAGCCAGGCCCTGCCACCCCCGGCCCCAGCGGAGGTAGAAAATGTCACACAAAATGTCACCATTCAGGTGAAAACAAACCAAATGAGATGAAGCAGTTCCTGTAGGGATGGGGGAGAGGATGGGGTGCAGCCATCCTGGCCTCAGCTGGGGACCCAGCTCCGAACCAGGGGTGCAAGGTTCGTGCCCACCCACGAGGGCCCCCCCAGGCCAGGGTCTATTCCCCACAGGATATTGGAGACCCCATGGACTTGGGGACATGGCTCAGCCGTGAGCTGGGGGGACTGAGGACGGATATGAAGGGGCTCACTTCGGGTTGGTGTGGCAGAGTTGGGGGAAGTGGGAGACATGGGGGGGGACTGGATGGACCCCGGCTGTCCCTGTCCCAGCTCCCTGGGGGCCACAAGCCGCATGCACACCCCCGTGCAGCCCCGTTCCAT
>NW_005054337.1:2584208-2585079 GCF_000277835.1 Geospiza fortis | reverse complement strand
TTCCACGGGGGACCCCGGCACCACCGGGGGCGGCTCCTGCCGGAAGATGCAGCCCACGGAGCTCTGGCTGAAGATGGGGCCGTTGGGGTGCAAGAGGCAGTAGTAGATGAACATGAAGAAGATGCCGAGGGCAAAGCTGGAGCTGACCACGCAGACGAGGATTAAGGCGTTGAAGTCGGAGGTGGCCTTGCGGTCATAGTAGAGGAACCAGAGGATGGTGAGGGCGGCGTTCTCTGACAGCGTGATGATGTAGTAGATGCACATGCGGTAGCGGCTCCGACCCTCCTTGACGTTGAACCAGCAGAAGATGTAGATGATGCCCACCACCATGTTGTAGATGATCTCCTCCCACTTGGACATGCAGAAATCCGTCTCGCCCTGGATGATCCAGAAGGTCATGATGCACCAGTGGGTGACGATGAAGATGCCGAAGTAGAGCTGGAACACAGAGGCGAAGAGGGCGAAGGCGATGGCACGAGCGGCGATAGTGAAGAGGTGCCAGAGGATCTGCACCACGGCGCCCTTGTAGGACATGGGCATCTTGTCCTCCCGCGAGTCCCGCAGCACCTTCTGGTAGGACGCGATCATCCAGGCCAGCGAGACCAGCGAGGCCGAGGCTGAGAGTCCTGCGGGGAGCGGCCATGAGAGCCCACACAAGCCAGGGACCTCCCTCCCTCCCTCCCCTTACCCTGTCCCCTGCCAGTGCTGCCCCTTACCCTGCAGCGGCTCGATGCTGTTCTGCTGCACCATGATGCTGAGCTGCAGCACGAGCTGGGGCGCGCTCTTGAGGAAGGCCTCGAGCAGCCGCAGCATGCTGATGTCCGCGCTCTCGAACATCATCCGCCAGTAGAAGTGGCGGGGGGGGGGCGCC
>NW_005054337.1:2578535-2584059 GCF_000277835.1 Geospiza fortis | reverse complement strand
CCAGCGCCTGGGCCCTCACCATCCTCCCCCCCCAGCCATAGAGTGCCTACCCACCCATCACCCCAATCCTTGCCCACCCATGCAGGGTCAGGCTTCCCCCACAGGGACCCCATCCCCAGCTTCACTTTCCAGCCAGCCACGGATTCAGGCTGCCCCAACCCAGCACCACATCCGGCTGCTTCTCAAAAGGGATATTTTGGTCCCAGCTGGCGCAGAGCCCACCCTGCTTCCTCCTGCCCCGGCCAGGATGGAGGAACCAGCTGGTTGTGCCGTGCTGCCCACAGGAAGCTCCTGGCGCTCATGCCGGTGTTGCCTGGGCTCTTGGCAGGGCTGTGGGCTCAGCTACACGCTGGCCCCGGCCATCTGGTGGTCGGCCGGGGGTCAGCAGAGCTGTGCGTGGCACCGACGCACACCCGGCTGAGTCACCGCCACCAGGGACCCTCCCCACGGCACCGGGCCAGACCTGGCAGCGCGGGCAGGGCTGGCCAGGCAGGGCTTCCCCGGGCAGTCCTGCCTGCACCACGGCCAGGGCTCTGCTGGCGAGGAGGAGAAAGGAGCCGGGTGAGGAGGAAAACAGGTGCAGCAGGAGGACATCAGGCCACAGATTCCTCCCAGAGAATAAAATCCTCTGGCAGAGCAACGGCTTCTCCATCAGCTGCAGAATGTGCTGCCAGACAACTCCATCAGCCCAGAGCATGGGAGAAAGCCTGATCGCAGCACTTTCAGCTCATCCGTCAGCAGGAGGAGGCAGGAGCCAGCGCTGCTCCCGCTGCAGGGACAGCAGAGTGCTCCCACCCCAGGGGCTGCACAGCCCGGAGAGCACACTGAGGGCCATCAGCTGGGGCCACCAAGCCCTCAGGACACCCTGCTGCCATCTGCTCTGCCCTGCCAGCCCCACTCCCAGCCCCCACCGGCTTCTCTGTGCTGGTGTCAAAGTGACGTTTTAACCTCCACCTCCGGGGCAGCACCTAATTTTAGCCTTTGCTGCAGCCTGTCCCTCACTGCTTGGGGTGGGGAGAGGCTGTGGCCACCTGGCTCCTGGCCCCAGGCACAGATCTGCATCCCAGTGCCACCTGCTCACGGCAGCCAGGCCAGCGCTGCCACTGTGGCACCACCAGGGCCAGGGCCCCTCAGAAGGGCCTGGGGAAGGACTCTCCTCTCTGGTGGGGAGCAAACCAGTGGGAAGACAGGGGTGGAAGGCACAGCACTGGGGGAAACAACAGGGGAGGCAATGTAAAGCCCTGGCTGCGTAGGGCATCATTGCTGTCCCAGGGTGCCCATGCATGAACCAGGCTTGGGAGCTGGTGACCCCATCCTGTCCCTGTAATTAGTCTTGATAACTGGGCTCATCAGTGATCCCACTGTCCACGGCACAGAGCAGCCCCCACACACAACACAGAGCCCCAGCCCGGGGTCCTGCACTGTTCAACAAGTGACCTGTGGCCTCCCCAGCTTTCAGAAAGGGCACAATTATCCCTCTGTCTGTCAGCTCCATAGGTCTCATTAAAATGAGATTTCATTTCCCATCAACTCTCCCGAATGAAATGTTGATTCTTATTTGTTCTGCATTTGATCATGCCGTGGTGTCACTGCGTGGGGTGGGGAGAGGCTGTGGCCACCTGGCTCCTGGCCCCAGGCACAGATCTGCATCCCAGTGCCACCTGCTCACGGCAGCCAGGCCAGCGCTGCCACTGTGGCACCACCAGGGCCAGGGCCCCTCAGAAGGGCCTGGGGAAGGACTCTCCTCTCTGGTGGGGAGCAAACCAGTGGGAAGACAGGGTGGAAGGCACAGCACTGGGGGAAACAACAGGGGAGGCAATGTAAAGCCCTGGCTGCGGTAGGGCATCATTACTGTCCCAGGGTGCCCATGCATGAACCAGGCTTGGGAGCTGGTGACCTCATCCTGTCCCTGTAATTAGTCTTGATAACTGGGCTCATCAGTGATCCCACTGTCCACGGCACAGAGCAGCCCCCACACACAACACAGAGCCCCAGCCCGGGGTCCTGCACTGTTCAACAAGTGACCTGTGGCCTCCCCAGCTTTCAGAAAGGGCACAATTATCCCTCTGTCTGTCAGCTCCATAGGTCTCATTAAAATGAGATTTCATTTCCCATCAACTCTCCCGAATGAAATGTTGATTCTTATTTGTTCTGCATTTGATCATGCCGTGGTGTTTCAGCCCAGCGAGCAATCCCGGCACTGCCAGCGCGGCGGGCACTCCCCAGCCCCGCGCCACGGCAGCTGCACGGGAAACACAGAATCAATCACTTGAAAAAAAATCATTTAATTTTCAAAAAAACTGATGATGAGGCAGAAACCAACAGCGAGAGCTCTCAGGGCTAATTGCTCCCTCCTTTGTATTGCAAAGAGTGATCCAACAAAAACCCTGCAGCAGGAAGGTGGTGGCTTGGTTGGGCACTGGTTTTGTCAGAGCCCCACTACAGCTGGATTTGTCACCAGTGTCACTGTTTGCCCCCAACTCCCAACTACTGAGCCCAGTTCTCAAATGTTGGAAAAAATGAATGAGGAGAAAAGCCCAGCTCTGGTTACAAACAAATCCCCTAATCATCATCCTCGGATGGAAAAGGATGAGGGCCCCTCAGGTCTCAGAGTGAGCAATGGGAAGTGTGATTTTCCTAGAAGATAAATTGGGATCTCATCCCTTAATCCTGTATTTAAACAAGGAGAAAATTGCTTCTCTGTTACAGCCATTTTAATCCCTTACACATCCTACCAAGTCAGGTCATCAGGGAGAGCTGCACATGTGCCCTTGTCACCGCAGCCGCTGTGTCCCACAGCCCCACACCCCAAGCTGCCCTGGCTACTCGGGACACATGGGAGTACCTGACGGCACTTGTGCTCAGGGAAAGGCTTTGTCTGGCCCTAAAAACCCCTTGTCCTTAGCCCCAGGGCCAGGTGGGGACTGGCAGCACGGGGTCCTGCAGCAGGACAAGCTGACACCCCAAAGCTGAGGGCCCCAAGAGCTGGGAGGGCTCCTGCCCCCATATGGACAGAGCAAAGCTCTAGGGAGCAGAGTGGTGGGGAAACCTGCAGGTCCCAGCTCTGCCACTCCTCATGTGCCCACCCAGGATGACCTTGCCCTCCTAGTCTGCTACCAGACTGGCACCAGGACTGAGGGATGGCACTGGGTCCCCGAGCCAGCAGAGGATGGGGGTACACAGGCTGATGGGGGCTGTCAGGAAGAGATGGAACCACTGGTCTGGCCCCAGTGACCCCAGGCAGCCAAACCATGTGTGACCCTGGGCTAACACAGACACTGATAGGGCTGTCCCCAGCCCAGTGGGACCTGCAGCACACCCTGGCCAGCTGCCACCCATGGAGGGGGCAGGGCACCCTGGCACACTTCCAGGCAGGAGGACACTGGCATGAGCAGCATCCCTGCCCTGCAGAGCTGCTTTGGTGAAGAAGATGGGGATTTCATGAGTGGATAACAATTCCTGAGCTGCAAAACCATCCAAGCATGGCCCACAAGCACAGTGGTGGTGTGGGACCAGCTGGGGACAGGCCCTTGCTGCTGCTGCTTACACAGGCACACGGTCATGCCACCAGCAGCATCTCCAGAGACCACCCGTGATGGAGCTTGTGTATGTGCACCATGAACATACCAGTGACTGCTAACTTCAACAGATTTAATTAGGGATAACCACAGAGCCAGTGCCCAGAGCTGCTTTTGCAGGTGGGAAGCAGCTTTCTTTTTTGGGACTGGGGGTCTTTATCACAGGTGTGGCTCGGGGCTGTTCAGTGAGGTTGGTAGAGGTGACATCTCCAGAGGTGAGGGAGGAGGCAGGTAAATCAGGAAGGGGGAGATGTTTGGCAAGGGGGACAGTGCTCTGACCAGGGAAAATCCTTTCTTTCAGCTGCAGCATTTATCCAACACTTCTTTAACTGCCACATCCTCCTGCACCGGATCCAACCCCACTAATGGGTTTAACAAACTGCATTTAACTGGTCACCCCAACTAATCCCAAATCCAGAGATTAGAAAGAGCCTCAGCTGCTGCTTGAGACCAACATGTCCTGGAGGGTGAGTGCTGAGAGTTCCCGCTTTAATTGGCTTAGGAGTCTCCATGGCTCAGCCGATCCAAGAGCGGGACTGACACCCCCAGGAGCAAAGCCCCCGGCTGCGGCTCAGCTCCAGCTTGGGCCGGGATCGGGTGTGTCAGGCTCAATCCAGCTGCAGGCAGGGCCAGAGAGCTCCTGTCCTCTCCCTCGCACACCAAAGCAGGTTTTGCACCCACCCTGCAGCCAGAGTAGCCTGAGAGTGGTCCCGTTGTCAGAGGGATGGAGGAGGGCAGGTGTGCTGAGCACGGCACACACTGCACTGTCAAACAAAGTTAAACACCCGGAGGATCCCAGAAGGAGCAGCAGAGGAATGAACATGCAGACACCAATAGGGAACGAGCAAAGAGCCTCTACTACAGCACTCAGGAGGGGAAACAGGATGGAAACCCGAGCAGGGAGTGCTGCCGGCTCCAGGCATTGTTCCGGGCATTGCCTTTGTCTGTCCTCCCCGCACCGGCTCCTCCAGAGCCGCCGGTGCCCGGCCCGGCCCTTCCCCAGCGCGGGGCTGGAGCTGGGAGGGTGCAGGGCTGGGTCTGCAGCACAGTGGGGGAAGGTGCCAAGAAAACATCACCTTGTGCAGCTGGGGGGTCTGCAGAGAGGCAGGTGAAGGGCCTTGAGCTCCCCCAGCCTGTCTGTCTGCTGCTTCCCCTGCCCACACCACCAGCCTGTCCCCAGGACTGGGATGGGGCAGCAGCAGAGCCTGCACAGGCTGGGAAGCACCAGCACCTCCTTGCCCACCACCCCACATATCCAGTGAGATCAGGACAGGAGCCTCGAGGTGTCCAGGGCCCAGCATAGTCACTTCACACCCCCAGGACCACACTGCCATGGCCAGGAAAGTCCCCAGCAGGCCCAGCACCACCTGGCAGCAGGGATGGCAGGGCTGTGGCACTGAGCTGGGCTGCAGCTCCTCACCCACACCCACAGCTCCTACCCACACCCACAGCTGCTACCCACGGCCCCCTGTGCCCATGGCTGAGAGCTCTTCTCCATCACCCATCTTTCCAGGGCTGCAGAGACACTGATTCCTGTGCCTCCCCAGCTGCCTGGGCCCCTGCTTTCACCTCTCCATCCCCACCCATCTCCCCATGCCTTGCCAACCCCTCCTGGAGTCTCCATGCTGTTATCCCCACCCATGCCCCTGCTGCACTGTGTCACTCCCTCCAGGCCCTGCCTGGCTCCATGACCCCAATGTGCCCCCTCCCCACATACCTCCAGCCCTGCCCAAGCTTTAGCAGGAGGATCAGGCTCTGCAGCAGCCCCATCCCAGCCCCCTGTACCCTCACCCCCAGGTACCCTTATACCTCCAGATCTGCCCCAGCTGCAGCAAGTGTGTCAAGCCCAGAAGCATCCCCATCCCCTCAGCACCCCTATCACCCCGATACCCCCATGCCCCCCGTTCTCCCATACCTCCCATACAGCCAGCCCTGCCCCAGCTGCA
>NW_005054337.1:2575283-2577859 GCF_000277835.1 Geospiza fortis | reverse complement strand
GAGCCCCGCACGGTGCACCCACCCCGTCCCGGCGGAACCGCGCTGTCCACGCTGTCCGACCACCCCTTCCATCCCACCGAGCACCGGAGCTTCCCGGGAAGCTCCTGGGTACCCCCGCGGCCCCGAGGATTGGTCCAGGCAAGACCCTGACTGTGGGTGCAGGCTTGGCCTGAGGTCCGGGTGGGTGGAGGTGTGGGTGCCTCTGCTCCCCTTGGGCTGAGACAGGACCACAGACCACCAAACCCCGGCCCAATGCAGCCAGAGAAGGTCCCAGCAGGGACTGGCTGGGCTGGACCTGAGCCCTGCTGTGGAGGGAGAGGCATAGAATCATCACAGGATGGTTTGGGTTAGAAGCAACCTCAAAAATCAATTTGTGCCAACCCCTTGCCAAGGGCAGGGACATCTTCCACTAGACCAGGCTCCTCAAAGAAGTTGTATCCTCTTTGAGAAGACCAGCGATGGGGTTTGGTAGCAGGCTTTTGTTGTTCCTGAAATGAAACTCGTGAAAGAGTTACAGATGTTATTCCCCAGCCTTGGGAATGTCCCTGGAAGTGAAGTACCAAGGCCACAGGAGTCTGCCCTGCTCTGCCGCTCCACCTCTCCTGCGCTTGCTGCCTGCGGGAGTTTGGACACAATGTGTCGGGCGGAGCGAGGGGCCGCACCCCGGGGTATGGGATTTGGGATATGGGATATGGGATTTGGGATATGTGCTCACATGAGAGGCAGCGCTGTGCCGGCATCCCCGGCACGGCTGCCAGGGAAAGGGGAAAGGGCTTTCTCTCCTTCGTGACGGGTCTCCAGGGACGGTGACAGCATACGGGCAGCTGCCTGCTGGAGGCAGCCCCAGCCCCCAGCCCACAGGGCCGGGCTCCGGCTCTGGCTCAGCCCCCGAGGCTCAGCCTGCTGCGGATGAGCCTGGCTGGAGCCTGGCCCGTGGTCAGCACACCGTGGCACACTAAGAGTGGGAGTGTGTTTGATCCTGGGAAACACAGCTAACTTCCAAATCCTGCCTTGCAGGGTGGCCAGAGGGATCAGCACAACCCGGGGGTGGGGTAAGCCTGGATTCCTGGGATGAAATCCAGGGGGTGAAGATGTTCCTCAGCACAAGGGAGTGGCCGGGCCCTCGGCAAGGCTCTCCTCGTGCTGCATGTATTAGCATTGATAATGAAACACCTCACCTTGAGATGCTCCTGACAGATCCCCTCCACAAATGCTTGCCTGGGGGAGGGGATGCTCCCAGCATCCCAAAGCCTGAAGAAAACAGCCTTTCATCAACAACCAGGCAGGGCAGGGCCCCTTCCAAGGATGGGGTCCACTGGCCAGAGTCCCTATCAACATTTGGCCACTCCAGACCTCTTTGGGCTTGGTCCCTGGGGACTCTCTGACTTGGCTGGGTGATGGAGCACAGACCACGTTGCCATGACGGTGGGCACAGTGCCACGGAGAGGGCACTTGGAAATCAGGGAGAGACAGACCCACCTTTCTCCCCTGACCCTGAAACACCCCCTCTGAAGCAGCAGTTAAAGATCCACAGCCTGAGAACATGGAGACCGTGGTTTGAAGTCTGATTTATCTTAACAACAGGCCCCAGCAGCCACATGAAAGAGAAGGGAGAAAAAAACCTTATAAACATCCCTGAAGCTTCCTGTGCAGCTGCCAGCAGGCAGGGAGGGTTTCTGGCTGCATACAGAAAAGGGCTGCAAGGAAGAAAAAGGAACATGATGAAACCAAACCTGCTTTTTCCACAAAACACACAGCAAAGCAAAGCAGCTCCCGGCAGCGGGCGGGTGGCTGCTTCCTCTGACTGCCCAGTTCCCAGGGGAACAGGTCCAAATGGACTCTGGTTCCAGTCTGAGTCCAGCTTCCAGGCAGAATGTCTGCCCCTGGCGCTGGCTCCAGGAGGAGAAATCCACGATGATTTGTGGCTGGCTCAGAGCTTGGCTGGGGACAGGCCGCAGAGTGCAGCACCAGCCACTTCTCACTGCCATGAGAATGTTTTCCAGATGCCCATGGCTTGGTGATCCTTCAGCTGTGCTGAGCTGGGCCCCACCTTCCCAGGGAGAGCAGCCCCCGCCCTTCCATGCAGCCCAACATTCCTGGCAAAACCCTGCCTTCACTGCACTGTCATTGGCAACCCCAGAGTCACTGCTGCCTTGCATTGCTGCCAGGACACAGCCAGCCTGCTCCCATCCCTGTTCCCCTGCCACATCTCATCCCATCCCCATCCCCATCCCCATCCCCATCCATGGCTTCCCCTGCACCTCCCTCCTCGGAGGTGTTTCAGGAGAGATCAGACACCTCCCTCCTGCTTTTCCAGATTTCCAGCCAGCTGCTCCCACTGACAAATGAGCATTTCCCAGCACTGGCATCCAGCCCCAGTCCCAGTACATTTTCTGGTTGATGTCAGGAAGGAATCTAACCCAAGTGTGGATCATTCCCAGCCTGGAGTGCCTGTGTGTGCCCCAGCACTGCCCACCACTGCTCCCTGAAGCTGCTGAACTTCATTTGATGCTGCCACAGACAGGGATCTCAGTTAACTGAAACAAATGACCTTATGGGATTAGGGCCAGTAATCT
>NW_005054337.1:2574092-2575273 GCF_000277835.1 Geospiza fortis | reverse complement strand
TAAGGGATTATTTGCCCACAGAAGTGTGGTGACCACCAGCCAGCTGCTGCCTCGCTCCCTCCATCCCTGTCCCCTGCGGTCCTCATCTCTGGCAGCCCAGAGGGGTCACCACCTTTGGGGAGCTCCTTATCAAATGAGTTTCATTAAGCGCATGTGCCAGGACCCCCAAGTGCTGGGTCTCCTTCTCTTCCCAGCCCCTGTTTGCTGCTTCAGGCAGGTTTGGGGCTCCCTCACTTCAAAGCACTGATCTAAAACAGATCAGAGGTCCCCCCCACCATCACCAGGTAAGCAGCAGCTGGGTGGCACAGCCAGGGTGGCAGAGATGGACAGCTGGGGACAGGACATTCAGAACCTTGAGATGCTGTTTCAGGGCTCTGTCCAGAGCAGGGACATGGGACATGAGAACCTGGGTCCCCTGTTACCCACCAGCCCTGGGTGGGCTCCTGGGGTCCATTTCCCATTGCAGAGTGCACACAATGAGGATCTGCCAGTCCTCATCACCAGTGCTGGGTCTCCCTCATCTCCCACACTCCATTTTTCCAGCTCCTCTTGCTCATGGCTGGGTGGGGCAGAAGGAAAGAGATAAAAAGCATTTTGAGGGGCAATATATTTCCCTTCCTGCAGGCGGGGTCATTCAGGGCAGCAGATGGATATGGTCCCCTGCCAGAGCCTTCCCGGGACCAGCCCCTGCCTGACACAGACCGGGGGGCACCGGGGCTGGCTGAGGGTGAGTCAAGCTGCCGAGACCACAATTGGCTCCAGTCCCTGGGGATGGCAGGTCCTGGATGCTGAGCTACAGATGAGCCACCAGCTGCACCAAAGGAAACCTGAGCTAATCTCCCCACGCTTTGAGTGCCCTTTATTGCTTTCTGGGATGACAGAGAGGTCACCTGATGCTCCAAGGGCCCAGCTGCCAACAGCGGTACCGTGCTGGGAAGCAGCGAGGAAGAGGAGACAGACGGTGATGCTGGGGGCGAGGCTGTGAAAAGTGATAAATAATTCACACACAAGGGGACCAGGCAAGGCAGGGCTCTCAGCCGCTGTCCCTCGGGGCTGTGGCGAGTGGGGTGGCTTGGGGGCCGGCTGCGGGGCCAGGACCCGGCTCTGGGGCTCAGCGCCACACGGCCACACCGCACCCTCCATCCTTCTGCCGGGCGGTGCAGAGGCAGGCCGCGCGCACC
>NW_005054337.1:2562338-2573519 GCF_000277835.1 Geospiza fortis | reverse complement strand
GCGGAGCGGCTCCGCTGACAGCCGGTTCCTTTCCGTTCCTTTCCGTTCTTTTCCGTTCCCCTCCGTTTCCCCTGTCTCCCAGAGAAGGCCATGGTGTGCTTCGGGGGTATGTTCATCGAGCTGCCGAAGGCGAAGACCCGGGAGATGCTGCGGCAGGGTGAGGTCACCGCGAGGGCTCCGTGTAGCTATAAGTGTTTTAATAAGCGCCATAATTAACAAGATGTTGGCTCAATTAACGGATTTCTGCCCGGGGATGGGCTTTGAGGTGCCCAGAGCCTCCCGAGAGGCTGATTCTGGCCCTGGGAAGCACATGTGGAACCTGCTCGGCCCCGGGGGTGGTGGAGGCAGGGTGGGACCCCCCTGTGCCTGTGCTGCGTCCCATGGGGAGTTGAGCCTTCATCCCAGAGCCCACCACAGTCCTCCTCACTCCCACCTCTTATCCCAGACCAGGAAGAGCTGGATGAGGAGATAAACAACCTCCGGAAAGAGCTGCGGGTGAAGGTCAACCGGCTCTACGAAGCTCAAGGTAAACTCTCCCACTGGAACTGCCTGGGAGCAGACTCGTGGATCAGGAGATTCCTCAGTTCCATGTGTTCCTGCAGCCTCTTTCCCACTGGTTTTGCAGTTCCCTCCCTGCCCCAGCAGCCTTGTCTGGCTCTCTGTGGGGCTGTCACCCACCAGCACCCTGAACCCCCTCTGACCCTGTGCTGGGGTGACCCCAGTTCAGCTCCCAGGGCTGTCCCTGCTCTCCCCACAGCCCCTCTCGAGTTTACCACGAGCTGCTTCACTTCTCTGGTGACAAAATCCTGATGTTTTCCATGTGTTTTCCTCAGGTAAACCTGAGCTGAAGGGGTTTAACCTGAACCCCATGTCTGCTGAGGAGATGAAGCTCATCAACCGCATCCTGGAGGGCTGAGGTGGCCGTGCCATTGTCACAGCGTGCTTGGCTGTCACTGGGGGCTCATGTTTCAGTAGCCACAGCCCTTGGGACTTGCAGGACCTTGGTGTGTCCAGAGCCCACCCAGGTGAGGGCCCTGGGAATGGTTTGGCTCCTCAGCTACAACTCTGCAGTTTCTCTGGACCACAAACTCTTTCCTGCTCTGTGCTGGACCTCGACACAGTGCTGGACAAAAGTCCCCAGCTGGGTTGGAACTGGGATCATTAAAATCACAGCAGTGGGACATTCCTGACTCCATGTGTATGTTCCTTGTTGGGGGTTTATGTGAACTCTTCTGGTGTTTGGCTTCAGAGCTGCTCCTTTGTCACGTTGGGAACAGGAGTAGGAGGGGTTGGGAATCCTCCACATGCCTGAAGCACAGAGGAGGAGTTGTGCATTCAAACAAAGCAAAGCTGTACATCTGAGGCATGTCAGGAATCTCTAAGGATGTGTAGGGAGGAGCAGGAGGAGGCAGCATCGTTGTAGTCTTGCTGGGAAAACATGTTCCACTGTTGGAAGGCAGGAGACGACAGAAATGAGGCTTTCAGGACTGGATGAAGAGATAAAACTTGGGTATATTTTAAAAAGCAGCCTGAGGAGAGCTGAGCAGGAATAGTCACTGAGTTTCTCTTGTAGTAAAAGGACAATTGATGTAACCAGTAGTAGTTTCTGCAAAGGTTTTAAAATTTGCTGTTTTCTGCACTCCCCTCTCTGAATGTGCCCCCCCCCAAATGCTTAACCTGGTCAAGAGCATAAGTTTTTAAAAAAATTAATGATAATTAGTACATGACTACAGTGAGTTTGGACTTTTTTCTGCATACAGGGAAGTGTCTGTGTCCAGCCAAGCCCTTAATTTTTTGAACTTCTGTAGAGATATTTCTGGATGAAGTTTCAGAACTGTAAACATGGCTGTTGTCCTCTCTCCAGCTCTGAGGTTGCTCACCTCTTCTGCCAAATCTTGCATGAGCAACAGAGCTGGGCCTGGCTGCTGGGCCTGGTCCCTTGCTCTCTCCTTTTTCCCAGCCATGACAACATCAAACACAGCATCACCATTTCCCTGGCTCCCTGACCACCTTCCAACTCAGCAAGGCCTTCTCCTGCCCTGGCCAGTTCTAAACACACTTCAGATTACACAGAGTTCAAAAAAATACCCTTTATCTGACCCCTTAAAACCAAGGTGTGATTTCTTTAAACCAAAAAACCCAACTACCATTGCTTGGTCCTAGTTTTAAAATTCTGCTCCTGACACTACATACCCTAAACGTGTCTCTGTCCACTTCAGGCTGATATTCCAGACACACAGACTAAAAATAACAGATTTACTACCCAAACTGTCTTGCCTGCAGCTTTTTCAGAAGGCTGCCTGTCTCCTGGGAGCAGGAGGCAGCTCACAGTGCCACATCCCAGTGCAGGAGCTGCTCTTACATAAGCCATGTGGTGCAGCCAGTCCGTGTCTCCATAATGTGATGGCAGGGTTATTTTTACAGTCTCATGGCAACAGGTTTTCTGCTCTGACATGTTTCCATAGTAGTAGCAGGAGGAGGATCAGGTGCTTGCCTGCCCTAAAAGCTTTGTTTTGCTGTGCAGAACGTGTTTAGCCCCTTTGCTTTCTTACATGGAGCAGAACTAAGCTCTGCAGTGCAGAGGGCCAGCTGAGCAGTCAAGCATCCCTGTGTCAGCTAAAATATCTCATTCCAACCCACTGCAGCTTCCAAATTGGGGAACTCTCAGAAGCAAGGTAGCCACTGCCTTGTGCTGAGCCTGTGGTGTCCAGAGAGAAGTGGGAGCTGCTGCTGCCTGACACAAGGGGAGAGTGAACTTCATCCATGAGGGTGTCTCCCACCACACTCTCTGCTGTGCAGCCAGATTCCTGAGAAGATGCTTCATTTGTTTCTTCCTAGGACACAGCAGCCACAATGAAAGCATTAACAGACAGGTTACACAGCACCTTCCTGTTCCTGCCTGTAGAGGTGAGGTGATGTTTCACTTTCAGGTGAAGCTCTGCTCATGTGTTGTTAGTTAGAATCCACAGCCAGAGATGATGCTGAACACACTGAGCTGTGCATGGCAAAAGGTACAATGTGTGTCAGCTTCTCCAAGTATGGAGAATCCGATACTGCTTCCCACCAGTGAAATACACAACTAGCTTCAGGACAGTGCCCAATAAACAGTCACCACAGTGACTGCAGAGTCATTTTTGGAAAACATTTGGTCCTTTTGGTCTCCTAATTCCATAAGAGCTCACACACCCATTCTTGTTCCCCAGTGAAGATGTGCATTCTCCTCCTGTGCCAACAGCTTCAGGACCCAGCAGGACACCTGCTGGGATGAATTCTGCACCTAAATGTGAGCTTGCCATGATGTTCTCATTCACAGAACACCCAGATCTCCCCCTCTGCTGATAGGCCTGTCATTCCAGCCCAGGTCAAAGCCTCCACCATGCTGCTCCTTCCCTGTCAGCCTATGGCATCAAACTGATGGACTGAAGTACCTGAGCAATGACAATACCCCAGCTGCATGCAGGAATCAGCTCCCAGACAAGCAGGGACACAGCTGAACAGCTGAAAGCAGGGGACATCTCTCTGCTATTAATATTTAAGGTTGTGTAGTGAATGACAAAATGCTGCAGGACCAGCTGCTGGGAACAGAGTGCTCCAGCAGCAGCACGAGTGGGAGGCACAGTGCACAAGGACCTCTGACAGAGAGCTCTTGTGCAAGTCCTGGATCCAACACGGGCTCCAGTCCCTTGGCAGCCCCATGCTGCCTTGTTTTCCCACTCTGAAGGGGCAACTTGCTTCTTTGCTTTGCTCTGCTTCTGGATATTTGTCATTTAATCACAATGAAGGTTAGAGGATTATGATCAGTTGCCAAGAAAATCATGAAACCAGACCATCCATCCCAAACAGTGTAATAAAACCCCTCAGAAAGTGATAAACATCTTCACCCCCCTGCTCTCCCTGTTCACAATGCAAAGTGAGTCTCTCAGAAGATGAACTCGAGTTCAGAGCCTCACTGGCAGCTGGCAGTGAGGGAAGCTGAAGTGTTTACCTCCAGAACCCAGCTGAGGAGATATAACAGTAAATTAGGGAGAAACAGGCAGTTTTGCCAATGGCTCATTAAGAAAAATGCCTGCCCACAAAATCATTACCCTGCTAGCAGGCAGGAGTGAGTGTGAAGCAATAGGAAATCCAACCCTAAATCTCTTTCCCATGTGCTGAGCCAAAGAACATTCTGAGCTTGCTGCAAAGTTTCTATTCCTGTTCTTGATGATACTAAAGAAAAAAAAATCCCTTTGGCTTCCAGAAAGAAAAGTGAAAAAAAAAAGTCATGCTGAAGCAATAAGTGCTGAGGAAGATTCACAGAATGAGCATTAACCCTTTTTAATTGCAGATGTGGGTGTCTGCAGGGAGCAGGTTCCCAGCAGAGTGTTCAGATATCTCTCTGAGAACCCAGCAGCACTGTGATGATGTGATCAAGGACTTTCATTCCAATTAATTTCTTTCCTGACTAACTGAAGTAACTTTAGCCCTTTACCTGCAGGCTGCCTTAGCAGTAATTTTGTTTGAGGCTGTGAACATAGTAGATTGTGCACATTAGAGCTATCCCAGACCAGAAATGAGCTTAATTTATTTGTTCATTTGAAATAAAACTGTCCCCAGTGGCACCATGTGAAATACTGGGCTGAAGCTGACAGGACACAGTGCTGTAACAAGTAATACCAGTGACCACATCTTGTTAGAAGGAAGAGTTAAATTAGAGACATTTCATAGGAGAACACCATCAACATAAGTCACCTCTAAGGGAAATTGCCTTACCTATGCTTCTGCTTGCTCTTTACATGACTAAGACTGAAAGAATAATAATCATATTTTTGCTTGTCATTTTTGTAGTGCTATTTGCTGTTTCTGCTTCTCTCAACTCTTGTAATGACAAATCAGTTGCGTTCTCGGGTTCCTGCTGTTGCAATACTTGGGTTGCGAATGTAGCAGATAAATTTCAGAGAATTTCAGCTGAATTTCATGATAAATATTTTTCACTTAACCAGGGAGAAAACCTGTGTTAAAAAACAAACAAAACCAACAGAGTCAATTTCTGTTTTAAAAGGGCTTTTTGTTGTTAAGTACTCGCAGTTCCTGGCCTGCATCTCAGTCAGTGCACCATGGACCTGGTGATGCTCATTGCTGGCAGCCAAACCACTCTGGGGGGAAGTTTATCAGGGCTGATGGGGCACTGCTGTGGGACACATAAGCAGGAGAGATGATCATAACCCTCCATCTCTGGCAAGTGCTCTGATACTTGTGATTTGCTGGTACTTGGAGGGGAACATCTTCCAGAAATAGCCAAGTTGGCAGGGTTTCACAACAGGGCTAGAGATCAGACAGTTATATGGTGCTGCACCCAGCTGAAGTCTGATACTCTGGTTAAAAGCAGCTATATCATTCCAGGTGGCAGCTTCTTCATGTAACCAGTTCACACAGCTGTAGATCTCACTTGCTGCACCACACCAGCTCACTCAGCCTGCAAACCCCTACCTCCAAGATGTGAAAGCATCACGAGACACCCCTGTACCAGGGGTGACCTGACACTATAGTCCCTTGTCTGCTCAAGAACACATTGAGGGCTTCAGATCCTGATGGGTTGGGATATCACAGCCCAGGAGCTCAAAGTAGCATTTGTCACTGCTAATCGCCGTCTGAACACTGGATGAAAGTGCTTGTCCATATCCACAATGAGAACCTCCACTGGCCCTGCCCCACACTTGGGAGTTGAGCACCAAGTCTGATCACCCGCTTGCAGCCCTGAGACGTCCAAACAATTACACAAAGTCATTCCCAACACATGAGCACACATTTAGTCCATGTGATTTATTTTCAATCACAATCTCCACAGCCCAGCAAGAATTCTGAGTGAAAGGCCAGAGACCAGAAGGCTGGGGCCACCAGCCACATTCAGCAGCTAAATTCTCCAGGGTTAACTGCTATGCACCTACAGGAGAAAACAGTCCCCAGGTCTCCATCAGAAGTTCCCCAGCAGCAATTGGCATCCTCTCTGCTATCAGGGCACTGCAAAAACTCTCCTTCATCTACTGACAAGACAGATTTATAGAAGGGAGCAGTCCTTAAAATGGGATGTTCAACACCATCCTCCATTATGCTCAAACACCATTCTCAGATTCATGAGGAATCTGACAACCTATTTTTCTCCTTCCATCCTCCCTCTCTCTCTTCCTCAGCTGCCACCTCTTGAGAGAGGCAGCTTAACAGTGACAGCTGTGCACAGCAATGCCAGCCTTGCTGTCCCTCTGAGGCCTCAGAAGCGAAGGGCTAAGCTACATCTACCTCTCAGGAGTGCACTAACCAGAACATTACTGAGTTTAAAGTGAAAAAGACCCACATTATAGATGCACAAAGTGACATTAAAGCAGAAGGCTGGCCCAGCCTCACGCCTAAAGCTGCTACCAAGGAAATCACCTGGCTGTGTGGCAGGAGAAGAGGCAGCACAGTGAAGTGGCTGCAGCACACGTGGCAGCTGCCAGGGCGAGGTCAGCTCACCTGCACCTGCCAGAGATCCCACAGCCAGCAGCAGGGAATAGCCTGCAGGCAGCATGTCCCCTCCCTGGCCAGGAGAAGTCAGGTGCAGGTTTTGTGCTGCCACGTTTGTGAGAGGAACATCTGGGCTGAAATAGAGATAAAGATCCAAAACAAACAGACACTGAACAAGCAAATATGCAATTCTCACTTTGACAGTCCTCTGTGCCCCAGTGACAATTAATTATTTTCCCTGTCTGTCCCTAACTATTTTCCCAGTTTTCAGCCACCTGAGCTGAAATCCAACACTGCATGGTGCTATCTGACAAAAAGTAGTAAAAATCAGAAGTAATCAACAAAGTAATGGAAAAGGAAAGAACAACTGCCCTGAGCTAGTTCTGTACCTTAAGGTGAGTTACTGGCACAAGTTACCCAGAGAAGCTGTGACCACCTCCTTAGGAAAAAACAGTTTGCTTAGATAAATTGATTGAGCCCTGCATCTGCTGTTTCCCAGATAACCCACTTCGACAAAGTGTTACTGCATCAGATAAGGGAAAAGGCAGATAAGAAGCAGATCCTGCAGAGGTGGGTTAATATTTGTTGTCTTGACAATTTCCTCCCTCCCTATAAGGCACAGCTGCATGTGACAGTGTAAACTCCCACCCAAGGGAGGTATTAAGGCCTTTCCCCTAAAACTGAATGCATTTAACCCATGGAAGTCTTTGTTGTGTGTGGGCTCCTAATTGGTGAAGACTGTGACCGTCATGCAGACCACAAACAGTGAAACTGCACTGATCAAATCTCATCACTGGATACCTGGGTAGTGATATTTTTCCTCTCCCCTATCTTTTATTATTCCTTCTTTTTTTCTTTCTCTTATGTTTTCACGTTTTTATTTTTATAGAAAATAGTCAAAACAGCTGTATGCTTCCTTTTGTTTTAAAACAAACCTGCCTCATATATGTACATTGGTCATTCAGTGTTGTTTCACTCTAATTCACCCCAAAGGATCTATTAACAAGACCCTCAGTTACCACTCAAAGGTGGGTGCTAACACCCATCCCTGGAAGTGCTCAAGGCCAGGTTGGATGGGGTTTGGAGCAACCTGCTCCAGTGGAAGATGTCCCTGCCCATGGCAGGGGGCTTGGAACAAGATCTTCACATCACCATGGCTGCAAACCTTGGCACACCCTCCCCCAGGGGTAGGGTACTCTGCACCTGGCAGTCTGGAAAGGCTTTTGATCATTTAGTGAACTCTGCTGAACTTTCACAGAGAGAACTGATGGATTTTTCTGTCTCCTAAACCATCAAATTGAGGTGGCATAACTTTTGGGAAGATGTGTTAATCAAATGAAAGCTATCAAACTCAATACAGCAGCAAGTGTGACACGTTGAAAATCAAATAGTTCTCTCCCGTGAATCACTCTGTCCTTACATTCTGTGAACCCAAGGAAGAAGAAAGGCTGCCAAAATTCAACCACTAACAGTAAAACCAGGAGTGACATTTCAGCTTTGTTCTGAGCTGATTTGTCAAACTGACATTTCCAGTGATCTGATGACACCAGTTTTCCAATGAAAAAGGACTGGAGAGAGACAGGGTGACTGCAGCAGCGATGGGCCAGGCGAGTCCTGTAGGTGTTTGCAGGAGTTGGAAGTGACAAGGTTCATCTGATGCATCTAATACCAAGCAGTAGAACTGCACAGTCCTTTTCTTACCCTGCAGGAATCTTGGAAAATCCTGAGTTGAAAGGGACCTACAAGGATCTAAGTCCAGCTCCTGGCCCTGTGCAGGATCACCCAAAGAATGTATAGTATAAAAACATTATAAAACATGTGTATATTATATATATATATGATAATAAAATCCAGTTGCTGCCCAGTGTTAGATGTACCTGGGATTGGAAGTTTATGTATAAATATGCACACAAAGTGCAAAAAATCAGATCCCAAAGTAAGTATCCATCCATTTGGGAAAATCCATTGTAAAAACCTTTATTGTTGCCCTGGAGAATGGTGAAGGAATATTGCAGGAGGGTGGCATGGGAGAACAGACCAAGCACTGGCAGAAGGAGAGGATGAAAAAAGAGCAAAAGAACAAAATGCCTGTTGGATATTCCCAAAGAAAAGACAGTCATTCTCACCTTCTTCAATCAATTATGCATTTCAGTTTTCAGGAACATTCCCCACCTTGTGACTTGCCAACCTACAGATGGGAGAGCAGACTTAGTGGCTTTTAGTTAGCATTTCCTGCAGTTTTCCAGAACTTCACTGCAGAAGACCTGCATAACCTGATTCATCAGCTGCTCGTGTGCAAGCATGTTTATTTAAGGTTATGGGGGCAGGGAGATTCAACAAAAACCCCCTCATGTTTGTGTTTGGAGGATTCCTGGAGGAAAGGCTGAGCAGGCAGCCTATGGGGAACTCCCACAGCACCAAATAAACAAACTCTGTCACACGCTTCCAGAAATACACGTAACGCAACATATGTTGTTGGGAATTTTAAGTCCCATTTTAAATTTGTGTATGTTACAGAAGAACTTAATTAAACAGGAAAGACAAAAAAGGTGTTGGGGAACTATGGCAAATGAGCAGAAAAATTCTGAAATCAGCCTAGGCTGCACATTGCATAGAAGAGGGTGAGGAGTGGCCCAGATAAGGCACCCAAGGAGAACAGCTCCCACACTGCTGCCCAGGTCCAGCTCCCTCCAGCCCCAGGATGTGGCACTGGGCACATCCTGACCTACCGCTGCCTCTTGAGTGTGGGAATGGGCAACCCAGGATGTCACAACACGGGGCTGCTCCAGAGCACAGACCAACAGAAGGAGCAACATGGAGTTTATTTTTACTTGCCTGCAAGTTTTGAGGTCAGCCACAATCTATTTAAGTTGTTGGTATAATTTCAGTAATCACAGGCTTTTCACATATCCTTATTTACTGTGTTCTGGTTATTTACCATGTTAATTGAGGTTGTGGGGCAGAAAATCAGCTTAATATAAGGGTTTTGTTGCCAATTAACACTTCCCATTTGTAGAGTTAGATAATCACTAGCTGCTATCCTCCTGGTTGTAATTCACGAGTTAGTTTGCATAATTACCTCCCAGTCACTTCTCACGAGGGTAAGACAAATCCTCCTGTCCCAGCCTCCTCACCAGACCTGCTGCACAAAACAGAGGGACTGCTCACTCGCAGGGGTGTGTTTTTAATTATACACCACACAACACTTAGGATGTTAAATGGCTTGAATCCTCTAGCACAGGCAAGGCATTTCTCAGTGTCACATTATATTGTCAGAATTTCTATGGGAAACAAAATTTTTCCTCAATCCCCAGATCAGTGACTGAAGTGGAAGCTGTGGTGTTCAGCACAGCTCCAGGTTTGGGGGGATAAACATGACTCAGAGCATAAACCTGCCTTTCTCTACATGCAGGGCAGAGAGAAGTTCATGCCAACCAAATCCACCCCAGACTGGTAATAGATATTCCTTCCTGGAAGCGTTCAAGGCCAGACTGGGCTGGGCTTTGAACAACCTGGTCTAGTGGAAGCTGTTTCTGCCCATGGCAGTGGGGTAGAATGAGATGACCTTTAAGATCCCCTCCAACCCAAACCAAATCATTCTGGGCTTCTGTGGTAACGGAGCCTCCTGTAATCTCTTCACAGTCTCAGGATGGAATTCCACCCAGTAAGTTTACACCAGACTTGACATCTAACACAGTGGGATTTCTCTAAATCCAAACAGATGTTTTCACAACTCCATCTTTGGGGGCTGCCCTAATGCTCGTTAACCAGGAGCCAAATTAGCCACCTGTCCTGCACATACCTTCACCTTCTTGCACACCTGCAGCTGAACTGAAAAATTCCAGAGCATGAACTCAGCCAGAACCCCACAGTCAGAACCCCTGGGAGCAGTATGTTCCTCCACACAGAGCTCTGCACTTTATACCTTCACCACTGAGGTAACTTTGGTTCTACAAATAAACTGAGCTGACTTTTGGCTGCTGAAATAAACTCTTACACAAGAAGCAGTGTTTTGGAGGTACATGTTGATCAGAAACCTGGCCAGGAGCACTGCTCCATGTTACCTTGCTCTGCCCAATTCTTCCTGTGGGTTTCCTGCATATTTTCCTCTCCCTCTGAAGAACGAAGGCACCCATTCATCTCTCACTTTCCCTGGAAGAGCACACACTTACCAGTTTCATAACCCAAGTGATGCCAGGGCTCTTGCAAAATTCTTCCACAAACAAATAGTACTCTGAAGGCATTTTGAGGGACTTCAGAATAAAGGCACGTTTTCTTGCCTCAGGCTTTCCTGCTTCTCTTTCTAACTGCTTCTGAAAGCTCTTCAGAACCTTTGCTAAGCAGCTGCTCTGACTCAGCTGGGTAGAAAGAAAAATACAAGATTCAGCATAACAAATGCTCCCACAGTATGACTTGCTTTAATTGCCCTTGAGAAGCTTCTGGGGATCAACTGCACCACATATTCTGAGAGGAAAAATAAATAAATATGGATACCACTGATAACTGCTTTTTCTTTGTGGAGGAAGAGGATCAATTTCAATTTTGTCTCTCTGCATGAACACTGGGGGCTAGGACAGGGCAAGTCTTACAGTCCATATTCCTCCATTTCTGCTGTAGCTCTCCTGCACAGCCAGCATCACCCTCTCTAGGGCAGGCAGCTGCCCACAGTGACCCTGCAGCAGCTCAGCCACACTGCTGAAC
>NW_005054337.1:2561687-2562199 GCF_000277835.1 Geospiza fortis | reverse complement strand
CTGAACCACTGCAGGTCAACCCAGTGCTACAAACCACCCTCAACCTCCCTCCATAGAGTCACAGACTGGCTGGGATTGGGAGGGACCTTAAAAGCTCATCCCATTCCACCCCCTTTCCATGGGCAGGCACGTATTCCACTAGGGCAGGCTGCTCAAATCCACACTTGGTGAGGACTAAGGCTCCTTGGTGGGATCACATCCTGCTCAGCCACAGCGCTGCAGGAGACAGTGCTCAGGAGAGGACAGGGCTGTCAGTGTTTATACATTGGAATGGGCTGTCCAGGAGATGCTGGGATCATCATCCCTGGAGGTGTTTAAGGAAAGACTTAAAATACCTGGAGGTGGTTAAGGAAAGACTACGAATAGCACCCAGTGCCCTGGTCTGGCTGACAAGGTGGTGTTCAGTCCTAGGTTGGACTCCATGATCTCAGAAATCTTTTCCAATCTAATTAATTCTATTATGCCTGTAGCATGCAACCCTGCCCATAGATCCCAGCCATACTCCCCATACA
>NW_005054337.1:2558493-2560617 GCF_000277835.1 Geospiza fortis | reverse complement strand
GGCTGCCTCTGCCGTGCCAAGCGGCGTTTCACCTGCCGGCACCGCGTCCCGCACAGGGCTCGGCTCTTTCTTTGTTTGTTTGTTTATCTGCCGGCAGAGCAACACCGGAGGTGAAACAGGCAGGGACACTGCGCTGGGACAGCTGACAGCTGCCCGGGGAGGTGGAGGGAAGGGGGTCACAGCGAGTTCCTTCAAGGAAGGGGGGAACTTTTCCCAACACCTTTAATCCCAAAGAACCAGCGCCAAGCACACGCTGTGAGCCCTGTATGACCCCCAGCCTGGTGGTCCCGCACCCCCTGCTCAGCGGGGCTGGGCTGTGCGTGGGGCTCGGCATCACGGGGCAGAGGGGATGGGCACTGTTTTATTTATGTTCTGCCCCGTTTTCTCCTCTGAGGAGCATGTCAGCAGGGTGCTGGGGACAGGCACATGCTGTTTATTCATGGTTCAGTGTCCTGCCCTTGGGAGCTGCCCTTGCTAACTGGCGCTCTCCCACCCGCTCCTCTCAGTGCCGCAGCTGTGAGTTAAAGGCACCCTGTCGATAGGAAATTGATCTAAAATCGCAGGAATCACAAAAAAAAACCAAACCCAACAAACCCTTCTTTAAGCTGTTCAGTCGAGAGAAACGTTTCCAAATGTGAACAGTGAGACAAGTGTGAGTCCAGCTGTGCTGGTGAAAATCACCTCCACCTGCCCTGAGCACCAAATATTGCTGCAGGGAGAAACTGGCAGAGAACCGGCTGGATACAGGATTGAACTCACTGCCCAGGCTGGGAGTGAGGGGGAATATAAAATAGCTCTGGCTGACAGGGTTTGCAAGGTGTCCTGCTTCTGCATCTGCAGTGCTGTTAACAGAGGCCTTGTCAAGTAATTATCTTTTCATCACGAGAAATGGAATTTCCCCAGGGAAATGACCTGAAAGCATGGTATCCATACAATCTGTGCCTGAGCTGTGAGAAATGGGCTTCCTGCAGTGCAGAGTGAGGGGAGCGGAGCTCAGGGCTGGGAGGGGGACAGCTACATCCCCTACAAGCTTCTCTGTGCCTGTTGCTTTCCCATCCCTTGAGCAGCAGGGCTTCCACAGGTCATGGGTATAGTCCAAGGCTGTACAAAGGTGTATGCAACTTGCTGAGCTCAGGTAATAAACCCTAGCGGAGGACTAATTGATGATAAACAGGAGGAGCAATAAAAAAACTGTGTCTGGCTCCCAGCACCCGTGAGAATGCTGTGCCAGGTGGTTGAAGGTGCCAGGGCTACATCCAGCCCACATCCTGGATGCCAGGGCAGTGGCAGCCCTGGGAATGCACAGGTCCAGCTGCCCCAGCACCATTCCTGCCCTGGGGCTGGATGGTCATGTCAGTGGCAGAACTTTGGCCCCTCCAGCCAAGGTCTGTGTTTCCCAGCTTGGATCCCAGCATAGTGGGCACCACAGCACAAGGTCACTGCTCACACTGCCACTTCCCCTTGTGTCCCACAGATCCTTCCTGGCCTCTACCTTGGGAACTTCGTTGGTGAGTGGAACCCCGCTGCTGCAGAGGTGTTCTCCAGCTGGGGAGTGGGGCTTGCTTGAGCTGGTGTCTCCCTGCTTGCAGATGCTGCCTGACATCCTGCCTGCACCCACCACCCTGCCTGTGCCCACTGCTCTGCCTGCGCCCACTGCTCTGCCTGCACCCACAGCCTGCTCTGCTCTGCCACCCAGTTTGGGTTGGCAGTAGTGGGAGTGAAGACACTGTGGGAAAGGCAAGGCAGAGACCCCTGCCTTTGCATGGTTTCCTTATTTAACAGCTGCCCTGAGCTCTTGGGATGCATGGGGGAAAGGAGCCAAGGAGGAAATATGGATCCCCTGCCAGGAGCAGAGGAGCTGGTGGTGCCACACGGGTAAAGGGAGCAGGACTGGGGCACTTCAGGGTAATGCTCCCCAGTTTTGCAGCTGTAGAAGAGGCCAGAGGGGGCTGCCCACCCTCAGGAGGGAATTTCCCAGAGGCAGAGTCACCCCTTCTCACACCAAGTCACTATTTTAAGGAATTTTCATTGTCAGGGGACAGTTAATGGCCAAGTGTTGGCATCTGCAGTGGCAAACCAGCATTTATAAATACTCCTGCCTCCCTGATGGCTCCTTTGCCAGCT
>NW_005054337.1:2552244-2558483 GCF_000277835.1 Geospiza fortis | reverse complement strand
TTCCTGCTGTAAGTGCTACACAAGTTTAAAACCACTGGTGTGAGTTGCTAAGGAAATGTCACTGGAGTGACAGCCCTGTTCTCCCTTTGCTCCTTGGAGCACTTTGGGTTAGTCTAGGGGGGCTGTGGCTTGCTGGGAGCAGAGGGACAAGGACACCCAGCTGCCATCAGGGGGGTTCCTGTGAGCAGCCTCTGCTGCGGGGCCTAGGCCTGATGCCGTCCAAGCACTCCTCATCACTCTGCCAGGCAATCCAGGGTGACAAGATTCTAGGCCTGCAACATTAAGCTCACAGAGGCATCTCCTCCAACTGGAAGCTTTTCCAGCCCTGGTAATAAGCCTTGATTCCAGTGTCAGCAGTTGCTGTCACTGCCTGCTGAGGCGGATGGGAAGGTGGCAGGTGTGTGAGTGCCCATCTCTCTCCCCACACAGAGCAGCTTCCCTGCAGAGCATCTCCCTTGAGACTCACTCCTATTAAAATTCACATCATGCCGTTAGCACTTCCTGGGCTGGATCCCTGAGCCAAGGTTTTACAGCACGTAAAAGTTTAGAAACCCAAAAGAATGAGAGGGGGAAATGTTTCCCCTCCTCTCTGGTCACGCTTGCTGCATCTGCTGGTTGTGGCATGAAAGGGAGACACTTGGAAGCTGCTCAGCAAGACAAGCACGCTCCCCTCCCTGTGCAACAACTGCTGCGCTGGACTAGAGGCCAGGATCACATCCAGAATGCTGAAGCATTGGTGACAGGCAGGGCATTGCCCCCAACAGCCAAGGACACCCGGTTTCTGCCCATGCAGCTGCAGAGAGAACAGACCAGAGAGCAGCAAATCACTGCTCAGGTGTTTCTACAGAAAATTAGAGATTATATAAATTGCTGCAGCTCCACTTCCATAGTTCACAAGATTAAGCAGTTCTCTCAGGCTGCAGCAAGTCCCAGTGCTGTGTGTGTGTCTGCTCAAGGAGCTGTGGGCAGGGCACATCTCCTCCCAAAGTGGGGACAAGTACAGGCAGGAGGGACACTACCTGCTGACCCAGAGTGTTTCTGTGCAGGTGTGAATGGTTCAACCAGCATGAGCAGCAAGGAGAAGGGATCAGGGAAAGGCCTCTGCTCTGGGATCATGGGATTGGCATTCCAGGTTTCCATGTTTGCCCGTATCTGCACTGCTGCATGTGGGGGTGGGATGCAGTTGATCTGCTAGAGCAAGGCTCTGTGTGCTGGCTGGCTGTAGAAGCAGGGTGGGAGCACTGTGGGAAGAGAAGGGTAGAAAATGAATACATGTTTATGTCTGATTTTATCCTTCAGATGCCAAAGACCTGGAGCAGCTAAGCAGGAACAAGATCACCCACATTGTTTCGATCCATGAATCCCCCCAGCCCTTGCTGAAGGTAGGGTCCTGCACCAGATGTCACCCTGCAGATTCCTGCAGCTCCTTCCATGCTGCATCTTCTTTCCCCCCCATGAGAATCCCATGGCACATACACCTCTCCCTGGTCCCTGATCACAGAGGGGCTGGGCAGCCCTCTGGCATGGGAAATTGGCTGTCTTGTGACTATAACCCGACCTTGAACACTGACGGGAAACAGTTTCCAGCTCTCCAGACTCCTCTTGTTTCCCATCCTCTCCCACAAGCTACTGGTGTCCCCTTGCTGTGCCCTTCACCCCAGGGAGAGTGTGGCCCCATCCCCATGCAGGGGGGTGCTGTGTGGGGGAAGCAAAACTGTCTAGGCAGCTGTGGGTGAGGAGCAAAGGCACTGCCAGCCCTGCTCTGACCATGTATGACACCCTGGCTGCAGTGCCTGAGCTTCTCCTCTTCCTATTCTGGTTTCCAGGACATTACCTACCTCCGCATCCCCCTGCCTGACACCCCTGAAGCCAACATGTGAGTACCCTGGGGAGGCTGGGGACATGCAGGGAGGTGGGAGGGTGATCAGAGGTGAGGGCTCCCAGCTTCTCAAGCCCTCCATGTGCTCCAGCTCCTCAAGCACAAGAACCCACAGGCTGGAGATGTGATGCCACAGTGCAGGGGAGCATCCCAGTTCAGTGGCTGCTGTGAGGATGTGAGCCCTGGGGTGAGGTGAGGGGCAGCCACTCCTCAGCACCCATGGAGAGGGGCAGCCAGCATCCCCCCAGGAGGTGTCTGGAGAGGGGAGAGCACATAAAGGGGATGGAGCCAGCCAAGGGCACAGGCGTGGCTGGAGATTCAAGCAGCCAGCGTCCCATTGCCCCAGCATGAGTCACACAAGTCACAGGGCAGCCCCGTGCATCCCCAGCACAGTGTCCCCTTCTGTGTCCCCAGCACAGAATGAGCTGGCAAATCCACCTTTCCTTGGGAATAAACAGCACTGAGCTGTTCAGGTCTCAGCAGTGGCTGGCAGATCCCCTAAAACAACTCAAACATACAGGGCTGTTCTGCCTGCAGCTAAAAATGCTGTTCCACCCCTGAAGTTCTCATTCTGTCTGGTTTATTTTTCCTGCTAGCAAGAGGCACTTCAAGGAATGCATCAGTTTTATCCATCAGTGTCGCCTGCATGGAGGGAACTGCCTCGTCCACTGGTAATGTTTCCCCTGTGCCTGCTGCTTTGTCAGATACAGCCCCCAGCCCCTCACTTCAGATCAGAGCCAGCCTGTGCCAGAGGGCTCTGTGCCAATGGACCCACCCAGGATCCACCCTTGGCTGTGGCTTGTGACTCAAACCCAGCAGGATCCAGGCAGTCCTGGAGCTGGGGCAGCTTTTTGCTGCAGCTGAGTGCATGGGATGAGCAAGGTTTGGGGCAGGCAGCCAGGCAGTGGCTGCTACTCCCATTCCCTGTAGAGGAGTGGGTATTTATAGGCACTGATGGCCAGGACCTTGGAAGGTCTCAGGCCTCTGGGAGAGCAAGTCCTTGGAGAAGAAGAACTGAAATATCTGAGGCACAGGGGTGGAGGAAGAGGCAAGCGTGGGGTCAGGGTGTGCCACTAACACCAGCCCTTCTGCACTTTCCCTTGCCAGCCTGGCTGGCATCTCCCGCAGCACCACCGTGGTCGTTGCCTACGTGATGGTTGTGACGGAGCTGAGCTGCCAGGAGGTGCTGGATGCCATCCGAACCATCCGGCCCGTGGCCAACCCCAACCCCGGCTTCAGGCAGCAGCTGGCTGAGTTCAGCGGCAGCGCAGCCCGCAAGGGGGGACCCGCCTCTGCCACCTGTGCCCTGCTCCATGGCTGAGCCTGCCGCGGGCCTCAGAGCAAGGACAAGTCCTGAGGGGACTCGGTTTCTTCCCTGCTCCCCTTGCTGGCAGGCTTGGACCTGCCCTTGTAAACCAGCACTGTATTTTACTTCTTGCTCCTTCCCCAGGTCCGCAGGCACCTGAAGCAGAAGTATGGGATGTCCCCTTTCAATGATGAGGAAGAAATAAAGGCCTTGCTGCCAGTAGGGAGAGAAGGAACGTCCAGGACAGAGGGAGCTGTGCAAGGACTGGTCCCAAGAGCCAGAGACATGAGGAGCACAAGTCCCTTCCTGCTGCGGGTGAAGAGGACGTTCTCCTGCATCCCGGCTTGTCTGAAGTGACCCAGGCCAGGGGAGAGCAGTGAGCATCACCCAACAGCCTGGGAGAGATGAAGGAGGTGCAACACAGTGGGACAGGGAGCACTGGGCAGGTCCTGCACAAAGCCCAGCTCCTTCTTCTCTTCTGGGGTGGGAACGTGCCACCCTCTCTCTGGGCAGGTTTCATGGACGCTGTTGGGCTTTGCAGCACATGCTGGGCTCATCTTCTTCACATCCAGCGTGCTGGGGACACAGATCTCTGTCCCTGGGTCACTGCAGGCTCCTGCTTGGGGCAGAACACAGAGGGGGTCTCTTCTGCCACAGGCCAGTGCCCAGGTGTTGCCAGCAACAGCTTTAGCACTTGGGTACCCACTGCATGGCCTCAGGGTGCACAGGAGAGCCGGTGCTCCCCTCAGAGCAGTTTTCCCACCAGCAGCACAAGCTCCCAGCGTCCCGGTGGCTGCAAAGCAGGGACACACCAGTGTGCCTGCAGGTAATGCCACCACACAGGCTTCCAGGCAAGGGTCCAGCTCCAGACTGGCCAAGCACAAGCCCTGAGCAAGCACTGTAGCTTTAGGAATCCATTGCACCCCACTCCCACCTATCCCAGGGCACAATCTGTAACAGGTGGGAACCAAGCATTTAACCTGGCCAGACCTCACTACAGCAGAGCCTTAAGCCATTTTGCTTAAAGAGTTTATATGTTCCCCAGTAATAAATGCCCTTCTCTGTGGTCTGACTCTTCTGTGATGGCCAGGTTGAAACGGGGATGCCAAGGGGGAAGGTCCCAGCATGGGACCAGTCTGGAGCAGCTGCTGGACACTCTCTGGAGTGGGCTGGGGACACTGGCATGCCAGGACAAGGCTCACCCTGCTGCTTTGTGGGAAAGTGACAAGGGAGGCCAGAAATTTGAGTGCCAGGGCAGGGCTCTCAGGGGACAAGCTCTGCTCCAGGAGAGGTTGGGAGCAGCAGGTGGGAGCTCACCTGGAGCCTGTTTCACTGTAGCCTCTCCACTCACTGGATCCAGGAGCACGAGGTTCAGGAGTCTGCAGGCTCCTCCAGCTGCTAGGAGTACTGGGAGCCTGGCACCAGCTGAGTATCACAGGCCCCAGACCTGTCCCATTTACACCTTTTCTTGGAGCAGAGTCCCAGGTGGCAAAAATTCTGAGGATGCCCAGTTGGGTCATCAGCACTGTCCCTGTTGGGACTCTGAGCATGTTTCTGGGGTTCCCCTCATCCTGCCCCCCTCTTCTAGGGGGAAGGCATCCCCTAGGAGACAAAGCTTCGAGACCAAGGTTCCTTCCTGCTGCCAGCATCTGCCTGCTGGGCTGGGTGCTGCCTTGGGGTGACCCAGGCAGACTGGGAGCTCCACCAGGGGTTCGTCATCCTTCACTGCTCCTGCGCCATCCGCCATGGGGTCCCACTCTCCTTCCAGTTCCTTCCAGGCTCCTCTACCCACTCCCTCAACCCCAGGCCAGGCTCTCCAGTACTCTCTGGCCTCCTCAGCACCCAGCAGGGTGGAAGCCCTGCAGCCCAGGATCGCACATCTGGGATGGATGTGTGCCCCATACACATCTGCACCCTCTCACACTGGGACACCTTATGCCAAGGTGTTTGCACCCAGAGATTCCCCTGTTCCCCCTGTAAACCCCACAGGGCCCTCCAGCCCAGCTCCACAGCACAGCAGAATGTATTTATTTTGGCAGATCTAGTTTACACAGCTTGGAAAAACCCGGGCAAGGGCAGGGTTAGCTACGAGTTAATGTTTGACTGCCTTTTGAAGCTCATTTTGGCATGAAAAGTTGAAGGGTTAAGCAGCTTCACCTTCCCCGAGAAGGGAGAAGCTGGGTGAGGAATACAGTGGGGAATGTGGCTCCTGAGCGTCCTCGCCGATGCCCGGGTAATTGGATCCCCCGGGTCCTGCGTCAGCGGGCGGCTGCCACAGCACATGAAATCCCCGGCCTGCCGGCGATAAAACTGATCCCGGCGGGCTGGGGCTGACAAACGAGCCGGCGGCTGCGATTATCTGCCGGCCTTGGATGTAATCAGTGAAGCCACTGGGAGGCCGTGCAGTGACTCCCTGCCGCAGCACAGCTTCCCAAGGCACAAAGGGGAGATGTGCATTCTCTGTCCGTCAGTTCCCAGGCCCTTTTCCCAGAACGTGGCCCCACAGCTCGCCCAGAGGGAGGGCACAGGTGGTGCCTGGGCTTCACATTGCAAGAAAGGGGTCGCGGGCAGGCTCAATAAGGAGAGAAAACCCCGCCAGTGGGGCTCGCTCGCACACCCCATGTGGCCCCATGTGCCCTCTGCGCCACGTGGCTGTGCCCTGTCCTCACATCCTCTGGGAAAGCCCAGGACTGGGCTCTCTGCCACTGATTATTCATTTGGAGACTTTGCAGCCCCAGTAGCTCTCAGGAACTTCGCTCCTCCTCTCGGCCGGAGGTGACTTTCTCTGACTCAGAGCAGGAAAGGAGACCTGGGTGACTGCAAAAGGAGACTTTGGGGGGCAGCAGCCGGGTAGAGGAGCAGGGTTTCCCTGCACAGCGACATGAAACTCTGCCGCAGCGATAGAGGAACCAACACCCGTGTCACCTCAGGGTGGCTCAGTGACTCAGCCTGTGCCCTGCTGGGGGCCAATGGGAGCTGGTGCAGGATGTGTCCCACCCCGGTCCCGGCAGCCCTGGGCGCAGCTCATCCACCCTTCCCACCCGTTTTCCGTTC
>NW_005054337.1:2551372-2552234 GCF_000277835.1 Geospiza fortis | reverse complement strand
GCATTCAGAGCCCCACGAGGCAGAGGTGAGCAGGAGAGCAGAGGAGAGATTTGAGAGATGGGGACATGTGACTGTTCACCCTGGAAACCCCGTGCTCTTCCCGCAGCTCTCCACACCCATGGAGTGAGCAGCTGGTCCCAAGGGAGGACTCAGCCCCTGGAGCTGGGTCGTGTCCGGCTGGGTCCCCAACGCAGGAAGTAAAGGAAGTAGAGTCTCTTGTCCCCTTCGGGGAGCGTGTGGGAGACCTGACAGTTTTAGGGGAAGCATCTGGGAGGGCTGCAGGAGAGTTCCGTGTGCCTTCTGGTGCCTTGTCTCCTCTCCCGTGGATGCAATCTGCCTGCATCCCCTCCCCGCGAGTGCAGGGTGCGTGTGTTGAGAAACACACCTAGTGCAGGTATCTCGGTATGTAAATTACCAGGGCGAGCTGCACATTGTGTTCTGAACAGCAGGAAGAGGCTGGAGCCCCAGGCAAGAGCCGGGAATGGGCGCCCACCCTTTGCCTAACAAAGGGCACTTCCCGGGATGGGGGTCAATCACCCAGAGCCTCTGCAGGAGCCAGTGAACAACGGGAAGAGACTAAAATCACCACTGGTGTACATGGGTGCACACATTGTGAGGATCTGAAAGCTCGGGGATGCCTTTTTTGGGGGTCCCTCTCGGAGGCACCAACTCCAGCTCTTCCCATTGCTGTAACCGTCAATTACGACATCACTTTTTCCTGAACACGGATATCTGACGCTGCTGCTTGGGGAAAAGTGGAGCAGAGAAAAAAATTTAAGAACCGTCCCCCCTGTCCTTGGGCCAGCCAGAACCTGCGGCGTGCGCCAGGAAAGGGAAAGCGAAAGCCGGAGCCGCTTTCGGT
>NW_005054337.1:2547903-2551015 GCF_000277835.1 Geospiza fortis | reverse complement strand
CCCGGCACCCCGCAGCACCCAGCTCCCCACAGTCCCCAGGACACACAGCCCCGGCTCCCCCACCCCGCTGGACCCCCTTGGACAGCCGAGCCGGGGATCAGGTTGTGGCACCCCCACAGCACAGGGCACCCTCTGTCCCTCTGTCCCTCAGGCTTGGGCCATCTACAAGGGGAAGTACCACGAAGGGACGGACAAGGCCGACCCCTCCACCTGGAAGACGCGGCTCCGCTGTGCCCTCAACAAGAGCACCGACTTCCAGGAGGTGCCCGAACGGAGCCAGCTGGACATCTCCGAGCCTTACAAGGTGTACCAGATCGTGACTGACAGAGCCTGTGATGCAGGTACATCTCTGCCGTCCCTCCTCCTGTGCCTGATGTGGGGTTAGTACCTGAACATACCTGGACCATGCCTGTACAAGCCCTGTGCCCCACAGCCGTTACCCTTCCTCCCCACTCCTTTGACAGCCAGCTGTCTTCCCTGGGGCTGTTCCTGCCGTTTGCCAGGGGTTCACCCGTTCTTTCTTGCTCTCTGCAGAGGACAGTGACACACAGTCCCCAGGCAGTGAGGACCAGCAGGTGAGCCTGCCCTGTGCCATCCAGGCAGGGGAGAAGGTGGGACCCTCAAATCCCCCCCCTCACCCATCAGCTGCTCCCCTGCTTGCACACTGCCTGCATTTGTCCCACGGGGCTTCAGAGAGGGTCCCCTGTGCCCTGCACTGCCAGACCTAGGCAGGGGATCTGCTGGCTTATGGGGTCCATGGTAGAGGAAGGAGCTGGCTCAGGATCCCCCTCTGCCAGCTCAGCCCTCACCAGAGCTGTTCCTACCCCCAGGGCAGCACTGCAGGGAGTCTGAAGAAGGAGGAAAGCCAGAAGGACATGCTGGACAGTGCCCATGTCTCTCCACAGCCCTGGCTCTCTGGCCACCCAACCGAGCGAGGTGAGGAAGGTCCCTCTCGGTGGGATGGGGCTGGGGGCAGGGAGTGCTCACTTCTGCCAGGATCCTGCTCTCCTGTCACTCATGCAGGCAACACCTGTGGGGATTGAGGTAGAGGCTGAGGGCTCCCACCCTACCCCAGCAAAGCCATACACTTAGGGGATATGATGAGGCCCAATAATGAGCAAACACAGTGGGAAGTGTGGGCCTAGGGCTAGGAGAGTGCCTGGGAGCCCTTGGGGTAACTGTCCATGTCCTTTTACCACCTCACTCTGCTCTGGTCCAGGGTGCCTTGTCAGGGGAGTCTTCTACGGCTGGAACCCAACCCATGGCCAGCTTCTTCCCAGACCCCAGTCCTACCTCCCTGTGGAGGATGTCAACAATTCAGGTAGGAGCCATGCTGCAAGCAATGCCCTGAGTGACCCCACCAGCCCAGACTGCCCACGAATTGACCTTCCCTTTGCCCCAGACTGCTGGCTGCACATCCGCCTGTACTACTGCGATGTGCTGGTGAAGGAGGTGACCACGCGCACGGCCGAGGGCTGCCGCATCACCACCAGCACCGTGCAGGCCGACAGCGAGCGCCTCTACGGCCCCTCCTGCATGGAGCAGATCCAGTTCCCCCCACCGCAGGTGCTCAGCGGCCACGGCCGCGTGGCCTGCATGACCAACGTGCTGGAGAGGCTCCTGCCCCAGCTGGAGCCTGGGGTGCTGCTGTGGGTGGCACCTGAGGGGG
The DNA here is from genome assembly GCF_000277835.1 of Geospiza fortis. Taxonomy (NCBI): domain Eukaryota; kingdom Metazoa; phylum Chordata; class Aves; order Passeriformes; family Thraupidae; genus Geospiza; species Geospiza fortis. The sequence goes on along the minus strand of NW_005054337.1, from coordinate 2,549,346 downwards.
TCTTCATGAAGCGCCAGTGCCAGGGCAGGGTGTACTGGAACGGGCCCCTGGCCCCGCACAAGAACTGGCCCAACAAACTGGAGAGGGAGAGGACTTACAAGCTGCTGGACACGCAGCAGTACATCCAGCGTAAGTCCCAGGGACACCCCAATCCCCTGGCGAGAGGGGCAGGTCCTGCCCTGCAGTGGCTGATGGGGGCTGTGAGGGCCCCGTGCCCCCTGACAGGGTTGGTGTCTTGCAGAGGTGCGGGAGTACCTGAGCAACGGGCAGCTCCTGCCTCAGTACCAGATCTACCTGTGCTTTGGGGAGGAATACCCCACCAGAGCTGGCCACCCCTTCCAGAAGCTCATCATGGCTCATGTGAGTTCCCACTGGGGCTGGTGACCCCTGAGCCAGGCAGAGGGACACGGACCTGTGCCCATCCTCTGTCGTTCTGTGCCTCCGCAGGTGGAGCCGGTGTTCGCTCGGGAGCTCTTCCATCACGCCCAGCGCTTGAGGCCGACCCTGCTCTGCAATTCCCCCCAGCCCTGTGCTCCTGGCACCTCCAGCCATGTTCTCCATGTCCTCAAACAGCTCTGCCAGCCCTGAGCTGGGTGGGAGAGGAGAGCCTAGTTGCCATAAAGTCTCAGAGTGGGAGGCTCTGAGCCCCATGGCTCCATTCCAGCTTCATGTCCCAAGGCAGAGTGCTCAGGGTGCTCAGTGTGCGGGACCAGACAACGACAGACGTTAGCTGGGTGGGCAGGTGCTGCTGCCCCTGTGATTGCTGTATTTATTCCCCAGGAGTCTCCCAGGTGGGGTTTGTTCTGTGCCTATTCAGCAAGCCAGGGCAAACCTGGCTCTGTCCTTGCACCTTGCACTGCCAGGACTTGCTGTTGCAAACCTTAGAAATAAAGGTTGTGTTTTTGTATGGGTGCTGGGGGCTGGCTCTGGGGTGGGGGGCTGGTGCTGGTCCAAGCAGAGCATGGGTGGCTGGGGAAGCTGAGTGCAGACAGCCTCAGATGGGCAAAGCCAGCTCGGCCACAGCATGAGACAACCCCCTGTCCCAGCACTGGCTCCAGACCTGTCCTGCCCCCTGTCTCAGCCCCTTGGCAGGGTGAAGGCAGCAGCGAGGTGCCTGTTAGCTGCTCTGCTGACCTGGCAACACAGAGGGCTTTCCCAGAGGCAGTCACCACCTGTGTCTCAGTTTGCACTCATGAACAGTGTGATGGGGCTCTTGGGGCCTGTGCTGTGCCCAGAGTTTTGGGAAAAATGCAGGGACCTGGCACAGGATCCAGCCCAAGGCCGGGCTGGGGGCAGGGGCTGAAGCACTGGGCTGGGCAGGGGGCAGAGGGGCATCTGAGGGCAGGCAGTGCCTCAGTCCTGCCAACATCCCTCGCTCCAGGCCCAGCCGGAGCCCGGCTGCTCACCGTGAGCAGGGCAGGATGAGAACCAGGTCATGGGAAC
>NW_005054337.1:2545106-2546396 GCF_000277835.1 Geospiza fortis | reverse complement strand
CTACCGCACACCCGGCATGTTCTTCTTCGAGTGAGGGACTCCCCACCCCGAGACAACCCAGCTCCTAATAAAGCACGTTCCCCAACGCTGCCTCTGTGGTCTCTGTGCCCCATTCGAGGTGGGCAGTGGGCAGGGGCAAGCTGGGGACGCTCAGCCCCAGCTCAGGTGCTGGCTGGGGGACACAGGTGCCCAAGACCACCTGGCACAGCCTCCGTCCCCACCAGTCCCTCTGTCAGTGATCACTGACTGGATGGTGAGGCCATGTGGGGACAGGGCATGGCCTTGGTTAGGGTACCTACACCCAGGTCCTGTGTCCCATGGAGATGCTGGGGACAAGGTTCTGCCACAGTGTGGGGCCAGGAGCCCCTGAAGTGCCATCCCATGGTAGTTACGAGGGAACTTTGTCCCTGGGGGTCAGGGGGATGCGCTGCAGCAGAAGTTATCCCCCAGTGGAGCCCCACTGTCACCTCCCTGGGCCTGGGACCCCTCCAGGTTCCTGGTTTTTCACAGGATGTCACATGTGGCACAAGTGGCACCGGCCTCAGTGTGTGGCCCTGCAAATGGACCCCAGAGAGACCGCGGGGAGGCACCAGGGGTTGTGGCACAGCGTGGAGACTCTGCTACGGGGGGAACAGGGCTCCCTCCCCTCTCTGTCCTTGCTTGTGGCTGTGTCAGTGCCTGGCTGGAATTCCAACCAGTCCCTGCAGACTCTGAGACCAGGGCAGCCCCAAAGATGGGCTGTGCCAGGGGCTGCAGCTCTGATGGGAACAGCCAGGAAAGTGGATTCCTCTGACCTGAATCATGCAGGGTGGCTGCCAGTGAAGAGGCACCAGCTGAGTCACCGCTGTTCACACTGGGCTGGGCACAGGGATGTGCCCCAACTGGCCCAACTGGGGGACACTGGAGTGGGCAGGGTCCCCACACAGCACCAGGATGGGACCTGGCCACCAGCCCCTTCCCACACAGCACTGGGACACCCGAGTCAGCACCTCTGAGCACAGGAGTGGGGCCAGAGTGATGCTGGCAAAGTGGGGGGCTGTGCTTGCGCCCCCCATCCTGCCAGCGCCAGGCAGGGCAAGGGAGCTCCCCAGGAGCAGCAACACCCAGACCCGATGGCACAGCCACCCCCAGGATAGACACAGGGCTGGCAGGAGCTCTCCGTGCTGATGTGAGGACCAAATTTGTGTTAAAGCCCCACAGCTCCCCGAGGCCAGGGGGACTCCAGTTTGGCCAGTCTCGGGGGTCTCTGCGGGGGCCGTGCTGGCACGGAGGAACACTGCCGTCACTCGG
>NW_005054337.1:2536252-2544420 GCF_000277835.1 Geospiza fortis | reverse complement strand
TTGTTTCTCTTTTCTGCAGGCAGGGTGGGTGCCACAGGGACAGGGTGCATAGGGAATGTGTGCGCTCCACGCTCCGGGGATGGATGCTGAGGACACACGTGTGCACATCCAGACTGCGCCCCTGGGGGTGATGAGGACCCCACACATAAGGGATGGACCTGGCTGTCGTGGCCTGGGCTGGACCAGGAGCATTTGGCCCCAGTGGGACCTGTTCACTCCAAGCAGCTTCAGGGGCTGAGGAGCTGTCAGCTGGGAGCATCGGATGGGATCACAGCTACTTCCATGGGTGTCAGCCCTGTGGCCCCACCAGCCCCAGTTTGTGTCTCTGTAGTGTCCCAGGGTAGGAAGGAGGGGACTGGAGAAACCAAACTGGGCTGTGGGGTAGGGGTCCCACACCCTGGGATGTGCTGGTGTCTGTGCATCCCTCTGCTGCAGACGTGCACATACAGGACAGTGCTCAGGAGCTGATCCCCTACAGCAGCTCAGGGTGCCAGCAATATCCGGGGCTGATGCTCCATCTGGACGCCCCGTGGCCACCCCACAGCAGGGCCCTGCAGCCCCTGGGGCCGGCCAGGGCCAGGGCCGGGACCGGGGCGACGCGCGGCTCCTGGGGCCAGGCAGGAAGGAGACGTCACCGCCGTGGAGCGTAACTCAAACCAGATGGGGCTGCGCTGGCGTCCAGGCCTGCGGGGTGGTCACCGACAGGAACCGGTCAAAGGCTGCCGGCAGGAAGCGGCTGGGAGGGACGCCTGCGGCCGCCGGAGCCCGGGCTCTGGCAGCTTTAACCACTTCAGGGCCAGCCACAGCTCCCCTGGGCACAGGGACACCAGGTCCCACCTGCCCTTGCCTGGGCATCCCACCCGATACGGGCAGATGCTGAAGATGTGAGGACACGTCTGACTGACAGCTGATCCATCCACCCATCCATGCAGTCACTCTCCCTTCCCCCATCCCCCCGGGCTGCTCGGAGCTGTTGGGTGTGTAGAACAGAAACCCCTGGCACTGTGCCTGCGCAGCCCTGCCCAGGACGTACCAGGTGGTCCCTGTGCACGGCACAGCCTGGACCCATTCCCTCTACCAGAGATGAGATTCTGCTTCCCATCCTCGTCTCACTTATCCTGCACTGTCAGGCCCCACAGGTGAGAGCAGGGCCTCCCCAGCCCCCAGAGTGGCAGCTGTGGGCTCTGGGCAGACCTGTACATTTATTTACAAGAAGGCAAGTGCTGTGGAGAGCTCCATTATGAGGCAGGGTCTCACCGGCTCTGGCTCCTGCCCGGTGGGGACAAGCCTGAAGCCCCTTCCCCTGCTGCAGCCAGTGTGGGGTGAGCAGCAATGTCTCCCCATGTCTCTCCCCAGTGTTTTTCCAGCAGACACAGAGGGCAGAGGCACTCCAGAGCAAACACACAGCCTTGGCTTGGGGGGGCTTAGCCACGGCAAAAGCCAAAGCTGGGGAGCCCCATCCCCTCCCCTTGCAGCGGCAAAGGCTGGATGCTGCAAATCCCGGGGGATGCCCATCCTCTGGATGCTGCCAATCCCGGGCGATGCCCATCCTCTGGCAGCACCGGGAAGGCCCGAGGGGTGCAGGCAGAGAGGACGGGGATCGGGACAAGGCTCGGGAGCTGGAGCAGCACCTCTCTCCCCTCTCCCGGTCCCAGCGGGTCCCGCGGAGCCCCCGCACGGGGCGGGGAGCTGGCGGCCGCGGCGGCGGAGCAGTTCCGCTGTGTTGGTGGTCGGGTGAGCGGCGCCGGCCGGAGCGGGGAGCGCGGCCCAGCTGCTCTGCATTAGCCCGCCTCGCTCATCGCGATCTGCCGGGGACGGGTGAAGCAGAGGTTGTGTTTTTCCCCCGCTGGCAGAACCGAAGGGCAGGGAGGGCAGCAGGAACACAAAGCCTCCTTCTTTCCTCGTTGGCTCCCAGCTGGGGACGCCGCTGGAAGCGTGCTTGCTGCTTCCTCCCTTCCTGTGCGAGCAGCAGCTCGGGGCCAGCTCCGCTCCCACATGCCCAGCTGGCCAGGAGGAGGCGCTTGAGCCCCGGCTCCGCTGCCAAGGCACCGGGGTGAGGCTCCGCGGTGCCCTCCAGCATCATCGCCGAGCCACAGAGCTGGGGAGGGAGGTCGGGCAGTGCAGGGGCCAGCGGCAGTGAAGGCAGGCAGGGCTGCGGCATTTACAGGCAGAGAGGGCACATTTGAGTCCAAAAGCAGCAAGCACCAGGCGGCCGAGGCAGCGGGATCACACCGGAATGGCCTTGCTCCTCCTCCGAGGGCACGAGAAGGAAGCGTGAGCAGAGCAGAGGTGCTGCAGGTCGGGCATCACGCAGCCAGGCCAGGGCCAGAGCTGAGATCAGAAACCTTCACTCCGGAGCAGCCTCACAGTCTGAGACTGAGCAGTGATGTGGTCCTGAGTGCAGTGGGACCAGCTCGACAGAGCTGCTCCAGACTGGTGGGGGTCCCTCTCAAGTGGTTCCTTTCTGCCCTCAGCTCCCCTGGGAGCCCAGCTCAGATGCCCAGCGCTGTCAGGGACCCCGAGCTGGTGATCTTCCTGAAGCGGTTGGCAGCGCACACCCCGATGAAATTTTTCTGTGACAGGGAAGAGGAAAGATTCTCATCCTCTGGCAAGGGCCGTGGCACTGAAGGTTGAGCCAGACCCCATTCTGGGGCCTGACTCTACTCCTGCCTCTAAAACCTGCTCTTGGGATCAGCTCAGGAATAACCACCACAAAGGGGCCTGGGCTGGATGGGGGTGTTACCTCAGGGGCATCCACGCTCAGGGGTCCCCAGCCCTGTGTCCCAGCTGCCAGCAGCACAGTGAGACAGAGCCCTTCTCCATGCTCCAGATGCCATCCACCAGGACAGGCAGAGCCTGGCAGCCCCTCCCAGCCCCCTCAGAAGCTGCTGACCCCCATGCCCTTGCTGGACCCCGCACCTTCCAGCGCCTCCTCATGACGTATTTCTTGAGCAGCACTTGGGACTTGAGGCGCCGGTTGGAGCGTTTGGCCTTTTCTGCCAGGTTATTGAGCCAGGGATGCTGCAGGCACTGGTCAGCACTCATCCGGGCACTGGGAGAGAGATGAACCCACATCAAGCCTGCTCAAGCCCCTCAGCCCCAACCACCCCCCTCTCCAGAGCCCCAAAACCCCATAACCCTGCAGGGCAGAACCAGATGGGAGGATGTGCCCAGGGGCTGGGCAGGACCCTGAGGGGTCCAGCACATCCTGCTTGGGACAGGTGTCCCTGCAGGGATTCAGGGCTCTGCTGGGGACAATCAGAGTGGGGCAGAGCCCCATGGGGTTAACTCAGTGCTGGACCCAGGGGATGCTGCTGGCCCTGGTGAAGAGGCAGCATGTGGTACCTGGGCCAGCTCTGGGGATGCCCATCCCAGGACCCCATGGCCACTGCCAGCCTCACACCTCTTATCCTTGATGATGAGGTTGGAGACGAAGTCCTTGGCCTCATTGGAGACACTCTCAAAGGTCTCCTCATCAAAGTACCAGTTGGCAGCCAGGACATTGTTGAGGGTCTCGGTGTCATCGTCACCCAAGAAGGGGGAGAGACCGCTGAGCCTGGGGGTGAGAGAGGTGAGGAGTCAGGTGCTCTCAGGCTTCAGCACCTCCCAGACCCCCTGGAACAGAGCCAGTCTGGCCAGGGATGTTCCAGGGGTGTGCTGCCACCATCCTGCCTGCAGCCAGGCTGAGCCTCTTCTTGCCCTCCAGCCCCACACAGCCATCTCCCCATCCAGGACCCCCACCTGCCACCCCAGGTGCCTGGGGACAGCTCTGCACCCAGGGGGGCTGTGGCCCAGCAGCAGAGCTCCCCAGCTGGCACTGGCAGCCCCTGCCCAGCCCTGACGTACAGCATGTAGGTGATGACGCCCATGCTCCACATGTCTGTGGTGTAGGAGACCTGCTCGTAGTTGACCACCTCAGGGGACAGGAATTCAGGGGTGCCAAAGTTCACTTTCAGCTTCTCATTGGGATTGTACCTGCAGTCGAGGAGGGGTGCAAGTCAGCACAAGGGGGACAGGCTGCTCCCCCAAACCACTGCCCCTCTCTCAGCAGATGCTGCCCTCCCCAGCTAGTCAGGGAGTGCTGTGGCCAAAATAATGGCCTGGAGCAAGTCTTGGGGCTCCTGGTACCCAAAGGCACACAGAGATAAAGGGTGGAAGGGGAACAGGGAGGAGGGACAGAGCTGAGAAAGAAAACCTCACCTTCGAGCCAGCCCAAAGTCGATGATCTTCACCATGTGCCCGGTGGCAGCCACACAGAGGATGTTCTCAGGCTGTGGGGACAGGGTGACCATTGCCCCACCACCCAGACAGGACATCCCCACTGCACAGATCCAGCAGCCCATGGATCCCGCAGCTGACCCACACCAGAGCAGTGCTGACCCACAGGCACCCCCCCCACAGCCAGCCAGTGTCCCGCTGTCCCCCTCGGCCCTGCCACTGTCACCCCCAGCCAGGCACCTTGAGGTCGAGGTGGAGGACGCCCATGTGGTGCATGAAGCGGATGCCCTCGCAGATCTGCCGCACGAACACCATGCAGTCCACCTCGGTCAGGTGGTAATCGTCGTCGATGATCCGCTCAAAGAGCTCGCCACCCTCCACGCTGCATGGGGATGGACCTTGGGGTCACTCTGGGGGAACTCCCTGCCCCAAGCCATCCTCCTGCAGAGCTCCTTGTCCTCCTGAGGGCTCTGGCCCAGCTCCACCACGGGGGTGCTGAGCAGAACCAGGGTGGGATGTGGCATTTTCGGGTTGGACAGCCCCAAGGCAGGCATAGGCACTCACAATTCCATGAAGAGGATGATCTCCCGGGGCGTTTCGATGGCATCGTAGAGCTGGATGAGATTGTGGTGGTTCAGCTGGTTCATCACATCGATCTCCAGCAGCACCATCTCCTGCAGAAGGAGCCCCAGTGTGGGGTGTCAGCCCTGGCTGTGCCACTGGGACAGGCTGTGTCCCCGCACCAGGGACACAGAGTGTAACACTGCCACCACCTGCCCGGCGTCGTTCAGACCTTGTCCTTCGCTCCCTGCTTCCGGATCACTTTGGCTGCCAGCTTGAGCCCCGTCTCCTTCTCTGTGCACGTGTGGACTTCACCAAACTTGCCCCTGTGGAGGGAAGGAGGAAGGCAGAGAGGGAGAAGTGCCCCCACCATCAGCCCCCGGGCTGCTGGGGACCCTCACACCGCACTGTGGCGCTGCTCTGACTGCCCGAGGCACCCACCCACCATGACCACAGGAGTCCCACCGACACAACGCCGCTGCCCAAGGCTGGAGGGACAGTGGGACAGTGCCAGGAGAAGCACTGGGGCCCCTCCTTACCCGCCCAGGATCTCCTTGGAGCTGAGGCTGAACTGGGAGCTGACGCTGGCGGAGCGCAGGGTGACGATGCGGTGGGCGAAGGGCGCTGGCGGCGGGGGGACATCGTCTGCCAAAGACAAAGGAGGAGCTGAGCAGGGAATCTGCTGTCCAGGGGACCCCACTCTGGGTACCCCGGGCTGCCCAGTGTGGAGTGAAGACAGGCACCCAGCCAAGCCTGGGGGGCAGGATGTGGCCAGGTACTGAGTGCTGGGCTGTGAGCCAGAGGCTCCTGGCTGGGGATGCACTGGATGATGCAGCAACCCCTGAAGGGTCTCTCATTATTGCCCACAGCATTGCCCTGCTGCATGGCACCAACCCTGCTCCATGGAACCCTGCTCCATGGCACCCACTCCCTTCCATGGCACCCACTCCCCTCCATGGCACTCTGTTCCATGGCACCCACCTTACTCCATGACAGCCACCCCCACCAACCCACATGTCACATTCACCCTTTCCAGGCCATGTCATTGTCACCCTCTCCATGCCACCACCTCCTGCTCACCCTCCCAGGACAGACCCCACTCACAGGGCACCCCCTGCACACATTCCTGAGCCTCCTTTTCCCAGGGGAGAGCAGGACCCAGCCTCACAGGGATCCCCACAGGCACCCACTGCCCCCACGTCCTGCCATCCCCACAAGGACAGTGGTGCAGGATATGAGGACATGCTGTCCCCTGCCACCAGCCAGACAGTCACTGTCACTCTCCAGGCTCCTCTTCCTCACAGTCAGTGTGGCCAGAGCAGGCCAGGAGGGGACGCGATGTATTTAGCCCTGTTTACAGTGAAAGGGGAGCTCGGAGGCCACCAGGCAGGTGACAAGCCAAGGACAGGAGCTGGCAGCACGGAGGGCAGTGTGGGCAGCAGGCAGGGCCAGGGATCCCAGGTCATCACTGCACAGAGTGTCCAGGGGATAAGGAAAAGGCAGGTACCTCATGGCCTTACCCAATATCTCAAAAGGGTCTTCTTTCCCAAAATCGGGGGTGAGGTAGGGGCTGGGGGGTGGCTTTGCCTCTGTCAAAGATGGTTCCACCCCAGGTCCAGGCTGCTCCACCACCCCAGCAGGATCCGGGGGCTGCCCTGGGGCACTGGGCAATGTCCTCTCCTGAGGGGTGCCGCAGGGTTCCAGGGGCTGCAGGTCCCCCAGGGCTGGTGGGCCATGGCCAGGCTCTGTCAGACCCTCTTTTGGCTCCACCATCGTGGTCTCCTCTTCTATTGTCTCCATCTCTGCCCAGGGCTGCTCCTCCCTGGAAGCAGGAGTGGGAGGTGAGCAGAGCCCAGCCAGCAGCTCCTGAGCCCAGCACCCAGAGAGCCAGGGCTCCCTGGAGCAGTGAGGGGGATCCCCCCATCCCAGCAGGGTGTGGGTACCTGTGGCAGGCAGCTGGGCAGCTCAGGCTCTGCAGCAGAGCCGGGCGTGGGGGCTCGGGGACCGTTGGTGGCTGTCCCTCTGTCCCCTTGGACACTTCCTCCCCTTCACCCTGAGCCTCCACCACAGCCATGGCCGCTGCCTCCGTGGGCTCCACAGCCCCATCCCCAGCCTCTGCTCCAGGTGTGGGAGGCTCCACCTCTGCAGCTTTCTTCCCTCCATCCTGAGCCTTTGCAGTAGCTGAGACCTTCTCCTTTTTAGATTCTTTCCCTTCATCCCCAGCCTTTGGTGCAATCATGGATTTTCCCACCTTTGCAGTTTTCTTCGCTCCATCCTGCACCTTCACAGCTGCTGGGGACTTCTCCTTTGCGGGCTCTTTTTTTCCTCCACCTTGAGCTGTTTTTTCAGCTGGTGTTTTCTCCGCTTTTGCTGCTGCCTTCTCTCCATCCTGAGCCTTAGCAGCATCTGGGGCTTTCTCCTTTGCAGGAGTTATGGCTTTCTCCTTCACTGAATCTGGGACTTTCACTGAATCTGGGGCTTTCTCCTTCACTGAATCTGGGGCTTCCTCTTTCACTGAATCTGGGGCTTTCTCCTTTACTGAATCTGGGGCTTTCTCCTTCCCTGGAGCTGGAGGCTTCTCCTTTGTGGGCTCCCCTTTGCTGCCATCCAGGGCCTTTTTAACTGTTGGGGCTTTTTCTGCCTTTACCACTTTATTCTTCCCATTCTGAGCCTTTGCAGCATTTGGAGCCTTCTCCTTTGCAGCAGTTGTGGTTTTCTCCTTGGCAGGTTTGGTATCAGCTGGGGCTTGCTCTGCCTTTGCATCTTGCTTCCCTTCATCCAGAGCTTTAGCAGTGGCTGGGACCTCCTGTTTTGCAGCCCCTGTGATTTTCTCCTTTGCAGCCTCTCCTTTGCCTCCATCCTGAGCCTGAGCTGCAGCCAAAGCTGTTTCCTCCACAGGTTTTGCCTTCCCTTCTTCAGAGTTTGCTGCAGCCAGAGCCTTCTCCTCAGTGGACTCTGCTTTTCCACCATTCTCAGCCCCTGACCCACCAGGTGCTTCCTCCTTCTTGGGCTCGTCCTTTCCTCCATCCTGTGCCTCGGTTACAGCCAGGCCCTTCCCCTCCACGGGCTCATCCTTCCCTCCATCCTTAGCCGCCTTTGCAGCAGCTGAAGCCTTTCCTCCTGTGACCTCGCCTGCAGCTGGAGCTTTCTTCTTCCCAGGCTTCTCTCTCTCATCCTTCCCTGCACCCTGGGCCTCAGTGGGAGCCGGCACCTTGTCCCCGGGGGATGCTGCCTGCCCTTCATCAGCTGCTGCCTGTCCTCCACCGCGCTGCACAGCCGAGTCCTCCTCTCCTGGAGCTGCTTCCCGGAGCGGAGCAGCCCCCCGGGCTGTCTCCTTCTCCGGCTCTGCCGTCTCTCCTCCAGCCTTCTCCTGCCCAGGCCCATCCGTG
>NW_005054337.1:2531871-2535672 GCF_000277835.1 Geospiza fortis | reverse complement strand
CCCCCTGAAGCGCACAGGAGCTCCAGCCATGCAGGCAAACCCCATCTGCTCAGGTGCCCCCCAGACCCCACACCCAGCAGCCGCCAGCGCTTCTCGTGTCCCTGCCCAGGGGTAACCAGCTCCACCAAGGGGACCTGTTGGTGCCTGTACCTGCGCTGGCCTCCAGCCCAGCCCCTGATCCCCAAATCCCCTGGGCTGTTCTGCCCTGGGCTCCCCTGCCCTCCTGTGCCCAGTCATCTCTCCTCACCCTGTCCCAAACACCTCCCTGTGCAGCCGTGCAGAGCCCGGGACAGCTCAGCTCCAGAACAAACCCAGCAGGGACCACCCCAGTGCCGGGGAAGCTGCTGCTGCTCTGCCGGAACGGGAGCTGTAGCAGAGCAGTCCCTGGGAGAGCGCTCCCACATCCCGCAGCTCAGCACAGGAAGCCCGTGGGGATGGACGTGTTCTTCCCAGGGCTGGGGGCTCTGCTGTCTGCAGGACCCCCCATCACCCCACCCCAGATCAGAAGCCGTGCAGCCCCCCCGGTGCCGGCTGTAATGGAGCCGGATTAGCGGGGCAGAGGAGTATCCCTTACAGCGGCGGGAGCCGGCCCACTGCGCCTTTCCCAGCACCTGTTCCTGCTGGAGCCCGTTCAAAGGACACGCCACTCTTGCCTGTCCCCCGTGGGCCGGGGACACGCAGACACGGGGCAGGGATGGACTTGCCTCCTGCTCCAGCACAGCACCACAGGCAGGGCTGGCACTGGGCACAGTGACACCCCAAAACCATCCCATGGCGGTGGCCTGGGTGAGCTAGACAGGGCACACAGGTGACTAAGGCCCTCCAAGGTGCCCACAGGTGACACAAGGTGGCCACTGGCCAGCCCATGGGGATGGTGGCCAGGAGCAGCTGGTGATGGAGCTGGCCCCTGTTCTGGTGAGCTGTGGCCAGCCCTGCCCACTGGCACTGGCCCCTTGGGCTCTGTGGGGATGATGTGGCACCTCTGGGCACTTCCACTGGGCCTTGATGAAGGTGGCAGCAGCTGGGAGCTGGGCACTGGCCAGCGGCTGCAGCTTTCCCTAGGAAGCAGTTGAAAGACTTTCTGCAAAATCAAATGTTTTGAGAATCAGGGGAAGAAACAGAGGAGCTGGAGGCTCCAGAGGGATTGGACTGTGTGTATGGGTGCTGCACGGGCATTGCCAGCTCCTGCTGGGGTGCTGCACCCCAGGACACACCTCAGGCACTGTGTGGGGCTGAATCCTGGCATTTGCTGGAGGAGTGTGACTCTCCCCAGGCCCAGGCTGGCCAGGTGCCTCCAGGGAGGCTGAGGTTACCCTGGGCTCCTCCAGCCTCAGCCCCTGCCAGCCTGGTCCTACCTCCCATCTCCCCACAGCCACACAAAGCTCAGGTCCTGCCAGACACCAAACCTGGCTGCTTAAACGTTGCTTTGCTCTCTCCTTCGTTCAAACCTTACCTGTGGCAGGGCTGGAGGCTACAGCAGCAAAGGAGGTGGGGAGGCTGCCCTGGCCATCCATGATGGACCTGAATCAATGCCACCAACAAGCAGCAGCAGCCCCCCAAGAGGAGTGCTCACATTGCCTACAGCACCTCTCAGGAGGACCAGCGCTGCTCGGGCAGTGCTGCTGCTCCACATTGGCAAATCCCAGCTCCCAGTGAGCCACCAGCATCTGTGTGCCACAGCCTGGGGTCAGACTTTGCCAGTGGTTCACATGCAGCATTGAAACGGAGAAAAGCCAGGATGGGAGCACATCTGTTCCTGTCCTTGAGGTGCTGCTGTCTCACCTGTCCCTGCCCTGTCCTGAGGCACCCACCATCAACACCTCAATGCAAGAGCAACACTTGCTCAGTGGGACACAGCCAGAGACTCCTGAGCAGATGTGGAGCTGTCCTGCTCCAGCCTTCACAGCTGGGATTTGTGGCTTCAGCAAAGCCAGCTCCTTTCCTGGAATCCAGGGCAGGACTTGGCATGTGATGAGCACCAGCAGGGATAATGCAGGAGCAGGCACACAGCTCCAGCTCACTGATGTGTTCGTGCAGTTGGGTACAAGCAGAGGTTGGAGCACCACCAGCAGCCACAGTTCTTGGTGACAATGACACACACACTGCCCAGCCCTGGCACAGCCACCACTCCTGTGATGAGTGGGAGTCCCCCACCTTGGCCTCTGTAGGGCCACAGTCAGCAGTAACTGGCCAGATGCTGTGCCGGGCCAGCGGAGCCTCTGCCCATCGACTGTCATCGCCAACATACAGCTTGGAATTGCCTCTCTCCTCCTCCAGCGGGGCTGCCAGGCACCTGGAGGCCACCAGTGTCACTTCAGGCACATACTGCCACCACTCCGCCAGCCTTTGGCTCTGCACCCTCCTGGCAAACCCGAGGTGGAAGCACATCCATGCCAGGCATGAGGCAGAGCCATGCCCCACAGCCCCCTTGGAGCTCTTGGTGTGGTGGACACTGGGATAAAATTCTCCAAGGAGAGCAGGAGCAAGCAGCTGGACACCAGCCAGCCTTTCTGGGATGCTTGCAATCTTCCACGCTCCCTGGGAGCAAGGCTGGTCCGGGCACAAATCCCGGCACAAGGTGAGGAAGCAAAGCCCTAGGCAGGGGTACTGGGGAGCCATGACTTCCAGAGGCAATGGGGGACCCTGGTTTGGCATTATCACAGATAAAATTAATCTGTGGGCAGAGAGAAATAAGCTGAAATCAGACCTTTGGGAAGAAGGAATTGTAGAATTGAAGGGCAGTATCTGTTCCACCCCAGGATTTCAGATTCCTTGGTCCAAAACCACATGCCCAGGGAGCAGCACAGTGCCCTGAGGCTCTGCAAACCAGCCACCACCCAAGCTTACCAGCCTGGGCTTGGGGGTTTTTTTCTCCCTTCCCATTCAGGAACTTAAGCCAGAGCCTACATTGGCTGCAGCTGGGAAACAGCCTGTCCTGGGGCTCTCTGGCAGCGCCTCAAGCACGCTGTTCCCTGGCGACGCCGTTGTCACAACTGCGGCAGCACACTTTAACCTTTACGTTTACCCTGGGAAGGGAGGCTCTGCGGGGCCAAAGCCGGCCCATTCCCGGGAAACCCGACACCCCTGCTAAATCGAGCGGCAGGGAAGGCTGAACAACATCCCCACCTGAATCCCAGCCATGCTGCTGAAACACAAACCAGCCGGGTTGTCTGGCTTCGCTGCTTCCATCAGAACCAGGGCTTCCACCATCGTGTCATGACAGGTGTCAGCAAGGTGATGGGGAAAGACAAGGAAAAATCCCAACATCATCAACAGAGCATCCAGAGTGATGTGGCCATCAGCAGCAGCACCAGGACCTGCCCAGATCCAGGAGTTCTTGCCAGGTTCAAGCCAGGTCACACAAGCAGCTGCAAAGGTTTCCCAGTGGTGACAGAAGGGAGAAGCAAAGCTGTGATCTGAGAGCATCATCAAGCCTTTCCATAAGAATTTATTCACCAGATAATTTCACCTTGCAATCAACATGAAAGTCCAGGAAAGCATTGGCTGCCTTTAAGTTCCAGCCCTAGTCTGTGTTCAGCAAATTATTTTGATAACAAATTGAGTATAGCCCAACTAGAAGAGCAGAGGAAATTTTGTGCCCAGATCTCCTCTCCTTCAAATCTTTGCTCTCAAGGCACGCACGTAAGGGTGATGACCTTTGAGTACTGGAATACAAAAATGTGTTTGCAAAATCCACACAGAGAATATAGATTTTACATCAGTTTCTCAACCTACCCTAACTCTAAAGGGAGGTGTTGCGAAAGCACTTAGTTAAATCCCAGCCTGTTACTCCCATCCTGT
>NW_005054337.1:2521596-2531816 GCF_000277835.1 Geospiza fortis | reverse complement strand
GGCCAAACCCCATCCTCTCCAACATCCAGCTCCTTCAGTAATTTTTATACTTTGTACACTCGAGCAGTTTTCCCACCATGTCACCACTTCCCTCCTAATTAAGAGAACAGGTCCCACATCCCAGCCCGTGAGAACCTGGTGGGTGACTCCAAGATCATACAAATACCCCAGAGCCTTGGAGGCACAGCTGGCTGAGGCTCCTGCCCCTGTTTGCAGTGCATGGGGAATACAAGAGCCCATGTCCGGGGAAAGACGTAATGTCTTTTATTAGACCCAAATGATACCATTGGGGAAAAAATACTGTCAAGCTGTCAGGCACACAACCCCTTCCTCAAGGCAGAAGAGGCCATGTAGGGCCATCAGGGAAATCCAGCTGCTTCGTCCTTCAGAGCTCAGTGGCTGCTCCAGTTCCACGGCCTCATGATCCTGCTTGCCTTCACATTCTTCAGCAGCTCATCATCATTCCAGCTTCCCCCTGACTCATCATAAATATTTTCTGCTTCTGCTGCCCACACGCTGCCTTCTCCAGAGCTGGCACTCGAGGAAAAAACATCTGAGGTTCTGTGATGTCCCCAGCCAGCAGCAGATCACAGGGAACAGCCCCACCACGACAGAAATGGGGTAGAGGCAGACAGGTCAGATCCACGTGGATTTTCATTTTCAAGAAGAGGATGCTGATATGTCCCTTGTGCTCCAGCCACTCCTGCAAATTGTCACAGCAGCAGTGACAGCAGTTTTTCTGGCTGTCCTGTAACTCTCAGCTCAGTGACATGGAGCTATCAGCAAAGTCAGAAAAATGTGGCTGAAGGCAGACTGGGTAATTAGATCAAACTTTTGGGCCAACCTCTGCCACAGCTACACAAAGATCCTCAAGAGAAGGGAAGGAAAAGCTGAAACTTGAGCAAAATGGAGCCATGTCTGAGCTCACCATTTCCAAGAACCCACACTGGCATGGGGTCATTGATCCTTTAGTACTTCCCCAAGGCTCTCATTCTCCAGCTCCTCAGTTACTAACTACATAAAACCTTTAATTTTTTTGAAGAATCCTTGTATTTCAGTGTGGGTGGCTTTTCCTCTTTTAATCCCAGCACTGAAGTTTGAGGCTGGTGCTCTTGGAAACACTCCCATAGAGACCCCAGCTGTTCTGCAATGACATCTCTTGAGCATCACACTTTTTAGGAGAATTCCTGCAGAAACATCATCCCTCGGGTCCAATAAATGTTCATCTTGGAATTTAGCTCTCTAAGGACTTTCTTCCACTGCTACCTCTCTCAATCTAGGATAAAATAGCAATTGCTTGAGGTACTTTGGCAAGAATGAGACAGCATCTCTAAGCATCCTCTTAGGTGGAATCTAACACCTAGTTCAAACTCTCTTTTTCCCCAAAAATCTGAACAAAAAGCTACACATTCTGGGAATACTTCTTCAACAGCATCCCAGTTCAGAAGAAATGAAAGCAAATATTTTCCATAACCACCAAATAATTAAGTTTGTCCAGTTAGGACAAATTAATTCTAAATTTCCATTCCCCCCCGCCTCTGCTAAGCAGCACAACAGTAGCAAGCAGCCCTGCTCATGGGTGTGAGCAGGTATTTCAGCAAAATATAAAGGTAAGAAATCACAGCACAATACTAAGTAAGAAATAATTATTAAAACTTTAATCTAGATGTGTCCACTCTTCATAATGCCAGCAGTTTTGTCCTTCAGCACAACTGAGCACTTGGGCTGTTCAGTTCTGCTCACTGCCCAAACTAGCCAGAGATGCTGATGGCTCTGTAGCCAAGAGATCTGCACTGGCAGAAGCTGGGACAGCAGCTCACAGCAAGTCACTTGCCAGATAAATGGCTCCCCCCAAACAGGGCTTCAGCTATAAAACAGCAAGATGGTTTAATACTCTAATATACACAGAGAATTACTTTTAAGCGTGGGCAAGATTTATATTTGTGGTCATCTAAACATCAACAAAGAAGGCCAGACCCGCGCTACACTGGCTTGAAGGAACCTCACTTAACACAATTCAAGCTAAATGTAGACTAAAATGCTAAAAAACAAGACACTTGAAAATAGCACTTAGTGTAAAAACATAAGACAGCTGTGCCAGATGCACACATCTGTGTGGCCAGTCTTTATCAAAAACTCTTCTGCAGGAAAGGGCTTCAGCCCACTAGCCAGAGACAGGGAGCAGATTAGGAATTTTTATTTAGTTAGGTATAAAATATCTGTATGCAATATCAAAACTTGGTTTAGTCTCTAGAGAAGATGGGGTCTGTATACACAGCAAGGCCAGGAGGCACTGCTGAAATGCCATGGGCTCAGGTGGAGTTTAACTACTCAGTACAACAATGAAACCAAGCATAGGAGTTCAGACTGAGCAGCCACAGAAAAACAATTGCTCCCTCTCTCCCTGCCAAGGGAGTGGAGAGGGATGGGATCTCCCAGCAGTTGTCACATGGATGTGGATGCTCATCAGCACCGGAATCTGTCTGAGAAGTTGGGAGACTTTGGCACAGTCAGTGGTTGATGACTGGACTTCACTTCCAGGCTGCGGTATTTGCGTATTGGGTTTGCCTTGTGAACCTGTGGAAAAATAAATATAAGCAAGGGCAAAACAAAGCAAATGGTTGCAGTTATGATGAAGCTGAAATTTGCAGGTGAGCTGTGGATGAGGTGAAGGCAAGCATCTGCCTGAGACCACCACACCACCCTGGGCACTGGAGCGAGGTAGTGGGAAAATGCACAGCACATGTTGGGGTTGTGGGTTTTACTAAGATCATTCTGCTTTGATAACTACACATGTGCAGCTCCAAAATTCAGCCATCTCAGCACAGCTGCCTTCTTTGTTTGCATGGTTTTATAGGTTTGATTTTTTAAAACCAGTTGTGAAGTTAGTGAATCATCAATTTGCAAAAGGGAACCTTGAAAAGGCAGTTTTAGCACAGCTCAACTGTGACATTAGCTCCATAAGGCTATTCCCACATTCCTTTGGGTTACTTTATAGCCCTTGCTCTGAAACAGCTCACTTACCATTTCTTGTCTTAGCTTAGCAACTTCTTCCTTTTCACGCTCCTCTTGTTCCTGCCTGATCTGCTCCTCATACCTCTCCTTTAAGGCTTCTGCGTCTGCCAATCGCTTTTCAAATTCTTGCCGTTCTCTTGCTCTTCTTTCTGTTGCCAGCTCAAAGCTTTCAGGAACTACAGAACCAGAAAGGCTCTCTAAGTTTAGAAATAGAGGAGATAACATTGGTTCAAAGACAATCAGGTAAAGCAGAGCAGCACTAATGTCAATGGAAGCCTCCCTTTGGAGAGCTTCCCCTTGGCAAGGGTGGTTAGGAGATACCTCCAGGCTTCAGGAAAAGAGAAAACTTTACTCCCAGACGTGAGCAGTGTTAATGCAGACGTCACCCCGTCATGGGTGTTCTCATGGGAGGGAGCAAGCACACAATTGTTAGTACAAACAAGCTTTTGGCTGGTTTTGTGCTCTACAAATCTCAGCCTACCCAAGCAGTAGATGCCTTCATCTCACTAGAAACGGGAGGGAAAGACTGACAGCGCTGCAGAAATGCCAGCTGTCTCTGCAGGGAGCTCCTCACATTCTCAGTACCCTTATCCTGAGCTGGCACACATCAATCATCTGCCAATTGCAGCAGAGCTTCTAAATACAGCTGCCATGCTGGAGCAGGACAGGGGGGTGGAGAGGAAATCCCCCTGCTCCCAGGGGACACAAGCTGTTAGGCAATTAGTTGATTAAATGCAAGGCACTATTGGCTGTGCTGATGAAGAAGAGGCAACAGCCAGAAAAAACATCACTCAATTGCCTCAGTTCTGAGCTATCAACCAAACCCGTGCAGCAAGTACTTGCAACTCTACCTGATAGCATCCTATGTTCCTTTTTGGGCACAAAAGGCTCCTGGTAAACCACTGTGTTGGGACGAGCTTTAAAACATGCTGCCTCTTTTTGCTTTTTCAAGTCTTCTTCAAGCTGCAAGAGAAAAGAGCATATCAAGTGCCAGGCAGAAAGAGACCATCTTCCCCTAACCCAGACTCCAGCACTCCCTACACTGGAAAAGCCATAGTGACTCAGTCAAATAATTTCCATAGAAAATTATATTAAAGCCAAAAATTGGTGTCACTTGTTGCCTGACAGTTGCTTTGCCAAAAAATAGCCTGAAGAAAGTTTCAGGTGTCCACTGCAGACTTCACGTGAGAAAAGCAGTGTAATATTTATAAATTCCTGGAGATAGTCAGCAAAGAGATTCAGCTGCACAGAGCTGGTGCTTAGAAAATGTCCCACAGCTGTTCGTACAATTGTGGTAAATCCCATAATTTACCACTAAGTGAGAAAAATAAAAACAAACCATTGACCAATCCTTAACCCAATAGCACAAGTCTCATACCAAGTACAGAAAAATTCCAACTCAGCTACTGAGTCACTTCAAGGATAACAGTTTCTCTAGTCAACCACAACTCCAGCTGATTTAAGTCTGGTCATTCCCATTACCCTTTTCATCCTACCTGCTGTTTCCAGCTCTGGAGCTTGGCAGCTCCCCGTTCATCCACCTGCAGATGGAATGGCTCAGGCTGAGTTGCGCTTTTGACCTTCTTTTCCGGCAGTTTAACTTCGTCAAAGTAAGGCAGAGGCAGCGCTTTGAACTTTGGCACCTGAAACAAACAACTCAAAATATTTCTTGTCCTTTCCTCGGAGGCTTAATAGACAACAGCAAATCCTATCACACTCTACTGAAGGAGTAGAATCCAAGGTAGCTTTTGTTTCTTACCTCTTCCTTCTGTAGTTCTTCTATTTTTTTCTCTTTTTGTATTTGTCGCTCTCTGTCCCGGGCATCGAAAGAGAAGGGGCAAACTTCCACATGCCTTTGTTCTGGCATTTTGGGTTTGAAGGGCACTCCATAATGTGGCATAGGATTAGCTTTGATCACAGCCACCTCCTCTTTTTCCTAAAGGGATATTAGCATTAGGATCTGATTTTTTACTTTTGTATAGGCTGCAACTCCTGCCAAGCAAAGCCACAAAGAGCTTTGAATGAGCTCCTTTGATAAGGGGCACAGCAGGGTCACACAAACAGTGGACACTGCAAAAATTAGGAATCCAAGAAGTACCAATTTACTGGCATCCTGAACCGCAGGCGCAATTCTTCCTTTTATGAAACCACTCTCAATTCTAGTACTCATTCAAATTAGACTGTAATTATTTAATATCCTCTTGACAAGAAGGAAAGGAAGAAGGATGTGAAGCTTTCAGAATCCTGCTCTCCACCTCAGGGAGAAGAAAGGTCATGTGTAATATCTGCCTTCAGTGACAGAATAGGGAAGGATGAGAAATCTAAGCAGTTCACCTTCCTCATTTATAGCAGCAACACCTCAGAAACCCTCATCAGTGCCCTAGCATTTAAATTATTTCATTTTTAATGAGAATTCAGTTTCTGTAAAATGAGTAGCAATAACCAGATTGTTTCAAGTGAATGGCACAGGCAAAGGTAACCACAGGAGGAACTGCTCACAGGAGGGAAGGAAGGGGCTTCCAACCCCAGAGCATCCCATCCACATCCAGAGGCACAGCAGGCACTGCAGTGAGAGCTGGGCCTGGCTCCAGCTTGTCACAACTGTTACCTTTTCCTCCTCTCTGCCAGACACACGGGTCCTGCTTCTCAAGGAAAAGGCTGGAGACTTGGCGACTGTAAGAGGAAGTGCCTTCTTCTCTGGAACACCCTGTTCAGAAAAGCCAGTAAGGAGTTACCCAAGGCAAGTGCCAAGAAAACACCTCAGAGAAACAACGTGACAGCACAGGATCACAGGATGTACCTACTGCAGTTCTTACCTAATGACAGACATTGTTTACTGAGATCATTAAACACATAATGCAACATAGCTACAAACATTTTGAAGCTCATTGCCACCAATTCCCAAGCCTGGGTATTATTAAACTTC
Source organism: Geospiza fortis (assembly GCF_000277835.1). Lineage (NCBI taxonomy): Eukaryota > Metazoa > Chordata > Aves > Passeriformes > Thraupidae > Geospiza > Geospiza fortis. The sequence goes on along the minus strand of NW_005054337.1, from coordinate 2,525,875 downwards.
TTACCACAACATCCTCCAGGATTTTTGTGGGACATGGCCTGGAATGGAATTCGAAGCGCTCTTCGTCCTGCTGCTTCTTACTCTCACGCTCCTGAATCCTTTTTTCTATTTCCAACTGAAAGCCAATAGGTTGGGTGAGCTTCTTCACAGGTGGTTTCTTGGGCAGGAGTGGCCCGCCCTCAAAGATTTTGTGATTGACTTCTCGTGCTTTGAATTTGAACCTATGCAGGAACAATGGAGACAGTCACCAGTTATATGTTGTATGTTAGTGTGCAGCTATAGTTAGCAATTCTTCCTTTGCCTTGAAAACAGCAAGATTAATAAGGAAAATATTATGGATTGTTTTCCTAGAAATCCAAACCTTTGCCTATAGGAAAGTTTTGAAGTGCATGCAGGCTGCATTGCTATATTGGGTTTGCTTTACTCATCATAAGCTGTACTCAACCAAAGATCGGCTCTCCTAAGAGCATGTTCTTCAAAAAGAATTGTTTATATTTCACTCCCCCTACAATCAGAGCTAAAGAATTATGAACAACCTAAAGGAATCTCAATCATCCCCTGGAGGACTAGGGTAAGCCCTTACTTACTGTTGAATTTTCTCTATTTCCTCTGCTTCTAACTCTGCAGCAGTTTTGCAGGTGACAGGTCTCGAGCGCTGCTTCGTTCGCAGCACTGGTGTTTTGGGGTGTGTGGGCCCAGCCTTCACTGGCTTTTTTGAAACTGAGCCTACAAATTCAAGTCACAGAGACCAGCAGTTAATGGCAAGGCCTGCAACAATCACAGGCCATTTGCTCAGAGTAGTCAAAGCATCTCTTGCTCTGGACACAGCCAGGACAACTCACCCTCCTCAGATTTCCTGCTCCTCAAATGGTAACGAGGGGGTGTGCGTTTTTGGAATGCTTCTACCTGCTCAGCAAAGGACACATATTCTGTTGTGGCTTCTTCATGTTTTCTTTTGTTTCCCTGGGACAGATTGAAAGGTTTGGGGACAGTGTGTCCCTTTGGCATTCGCACCTGGAGACAGAAAACCACAGTCAGTATGGCCAGGAGGTTTTGATGACATTTCCTTTCCCCACTGACGCACAGTATCTGTCCCTTCCTCTCACTGCAAAGAGGATAACACTTGTGCTTAATGTGAGGTGTTAACAGTCTGAAAATGCACAAGTTATATTGGGAACCTCTATTGAGCAGATTAAAGCACAAAGTGGAATGACTGGAAGATCTGACATGAAAGGGCTCCTTTTTCCACAAGGTTTCTTTGGAGTCTTGTGGCAACACAGACACACAGGAAGTCTGCAGTCACATTTGCACAACACCTGCCTCCTGTGGTAACCTCTCTGTGGGTATCAGCCCATGCATTGCAAAAGGAACAGGGAGGTGATGGCAAGAATCAGTGAGCTGAGTGCTGGCAACACTCTGGCTCTCACCGGAGAAGGGGGATGCTTCCTCAGGACTGCTGCAAAATCCAGCTCCTTGTACTCATTCCCAGGCTGGCTTTCTGCATTCTGTTTAATTCTATTCTCCGTGCAGAAGTGAAAATTAATTGGCTTTGTTACTTGACCAACAGGTTTCTTCACAGGTTGTCCTAGAGAAAAAGAACATGTAAGGATGGGAAGACTTTTGCTGTGGGGTACAATTTGTGGAAATAAAAAAAAAGCATTTGATTTCTGACAACTAGGTATATTTTTAGAGAACTCATCTTTAACATTTCAAAATATGACATAACCCAAACCCACCTGTTTCCAGGCAGTTTAGGGGCTGATCTACATTAAATGGCTCTTGGTATTTATTGCAAAGTCTGAAATGCTTGTTTTCAAAGGTACTTGCACAGCTCTGTGCAGGACTCTCCAGCTGAGCCCAATGCAGCTCCATTCAGCAATTCAGGCAGAGCCCACCTGCTCCAGCAATAGCTGCTTTCAGAGACTCCTCGTTCTTCTTCCGCAGCTCCATAACCTCCTGCTGCAACTGCTGCATCTTTTCCAGCTCCTGCTCCTCTGTACTCTTTGCCTTGCTAGAAGGTTTGGTCCTCCTGCATAAGAACATTAAAAGCTAAGATGTGCCTTTCTGCTTCCCTGGTTATTAGCATGATGTTTGTGCAAGGAACATGCTTATGTCCGGCATCACTGCAGGAGCATCACCAGTTATAAAAAGATATCTGCTTGGGTTTTGTTTGCTCAAGAAAACTCACAGCTAGCTGCTATTCTGCAGACCCATTTGCTGTGTGCATTCTCAATCCATTAGGAAGAACAACTTTTTCCTCAAAAGAAAAGCAAAAGCTTTCCTGTGCAGAGGTTCAGCCAGTGAAGCACATTTCATCCTAATACTGTTGCCTTGACCCAGTGTTTACTAAATGTGATACCATCACATGCTAAGTTGAAGCTGAAAACACACAGCCAGGACTGTCACCTAAATCAACTGTGATTAGCACACAAGTCACAAGAAAGCCACGTACTTCAACATTGTTGGCGTGGAGGGCACGGTCTGTTTGCTTTTCCCTCTCCCTGGAGAGAGGTCAGGATCCTGCAGGGGCTCTTTCTTTGTGGACGTTTCTGTCACCTTCTCTCTGCTACCAGAACTAAAAGAAAAAGTTGTTAGGGCAAATCCTTTGAATTAACTGTGTTCTAAATAAGTTACCACCTACAGCTCTCACCACCATGCATAACATCCCAACACCTGGTGAGGTCTAAGGCATGCCAGGCTGGCCTTACCTCACCCCAGGCCCAGGTATAGACCATCCAGCTTTCTTTGGTACTCTAAGGCTGCAGAAGGGAAGATGAATTGCTGAGTTTTTGGAACTTTTCTGGAGAAGGGAGGTACACTGTAGATCATTGAGATACAGCAGTGTTTCAAAGATCACACTTCAATTTCCTGACCTCAAGCTTATCACCATATGATACTTTAGTGGTTAAGTTAATTTGAGAAATATTTTGGCTGTGACTCTTTCATAGCTAATGACTGCCTGATGACTTCTGGATGGATAAGTTCAGACAAATTTAAAGCTGACAGACACTGAGTAAGAAGGTGAAGAAGGCCTTGCTTATTTAATTCACATCTCCACCTCCAAACAGAGCAATTCCTTTAGCATTTACAGCCATTTCTTGTTCATAAAACTAGTATCAGCAACCAGCTCCAGCCACTACCCCCTAACCTTCCTGTAAGAACTGTCTCAGACAGGCAAAAACCCTTTCCAAAGAAATAGCTGTAGCCCTTTTCCCAGCCCTAAACAGAAGGACTTGGATGACATACAGTCTCATTTTCTTCAAGGGTGGAACATCTTCCTTATTTTCCAGGGCATTAGCAATTCTCTCTGCTTTGATTCTGCCTGGCTGCTTGCGCTGCTGGGTCTTCCCCTGCTTTGTAGCCAGTCTCCTGCCCGGTCTAGGGTAGAACAGAAAGCAGAGGTCAACTTTCCCACAGATCTGAGTACACATCTAAGCTGGATAACACATTTATGTCAGTGCATCCCCTAACTCCACCACACAAATTGTGTTTAACACAACAATCCAAAGGCAGCATGATTTATTAAAGTTTAACAATCCATAAACTAAATATTCCTTGCTATATATGAGCATGCAGAGCCCCTTGCATTCATATCAAGAATGAGTTCTGCCCAAGTCAGGCAGATATAAACAAAGAAACTTTATAAGCCACCTCAGTTTCAGATATCCTCACATTCCAGAAGCTCCTGGTGCTGCCGAGTCTCATTTGACAAGTATGTGAGACACTGCATTACATTTCCACCCTAGAGACTGCCCCTCCAGCTTAGCCAGCAGATCAGATGTCCCAACGCACCATCTCCATGTTGGAGAACTCCAGCCCCACAGGATTCCCCAAGAACAGCTTAGAACTGCAGATCCTGAGAGCAAGGACCTGCTTAGTTACACCATCATCAATCATTGTACAAACTGAACATAAATATTTCACCTCTGAGGGGCCTCTGCAGGGGCAGCAGCTCTCCAGGTTGCCAGGGACCCGATGATATTCTGAGGGACTGCGTTGCCCTGGGCACATTCTGCTTCACCATCATTTTCACCTGAGAAAGGGGCAAGTGTCAGCTCATCTATACACACATATACAGAACAACAAGTAAAACCACAGGAGACCTTGCAGATAAGAGTTTATGAAGATGGCCCCACAAAAGCCAGACAGAGGCCTTCCCATTTTGTCAATGAAAAGCCGGTAAAATTTATTTATTCCCTCCCTGCCACACCACGCCAGCTTACTCATTGCTACTTCTTGTGAAGGGACAGAAGACAGAACAACATCAGGCTTTGACAAA